>NW_020941197.1:28033399-28139758 GCF_900497805.2 Vombatus ursinus
TTAACATCTCCATTTCTACTAACAGATAACTTACTTCTTTATTTCATTTTCAAACAGCTCCAATTCTTAGGAAATTTTAATGATCTATAAGTCACACGGAAATTACATTTCCTATATTTCAGTAGAACCAAATCCCTTTTAAATGCTGAGAATCTTTTGGATGTGTGATATTTTCAATGACTTCAAAGGATATTCCATATATTGATATAGAAAATAACCTTCCCAAAGTGGAGGTGAATGGGAATGGAGAATCTATTATGGAGATTAGATAGATTTATAGAGAGATAAACATTTACTAAATGTTTATTATTCTGGGCGTTGTGCTAAGTGCTAGGGATAGAAATATAGATATAACAGACAGATTGAAGTCCAGCTACTTATGCCAAGATCACCTAGAATTGAAGACTTTTATCTCTGTTCTCCGATAGTCCAGCAACCCCAAGAAGGCACCAGAGGACCCTGAGAGTTAGCCTACTGGTACACATTGAACCAGAACACTTTTATATGCAAACCAAATTATGACAACACAAATATAAGCTAATTATCTTGAATTTTGTGCTTTGCTTTTCATTCTACCACCCTTTTTCAATCCACCACCCCATGCAAGGGTATATGCTTTTGCCTAGGCCATGAGAGGATACAGAGAACCTCTGTGAGTATAGATACTTTCTATGAGAGATACTCAGAACTCATACTATTCCTAGAAATCTGATGGATTCCTGGGAGCATGTGCTCATTCAAGCATTGTTTAAAGACATTCATGATGCTTAGGTAGAGTCATAGGAATACTGACCTGTCTGGAAAATTCCACTTCCCCTAAACATTAATTGGACCATAATCCTAAAGGGTAGAGGGCTATGATTTTATATAATGCATTTTTGCCAAATTGAACCACATTATTTAGGATAATGCATAGTATTTCAGTGGTTTCCATGGGTGAAGGCCACTGGAGCTGAGCTCATAGGACTACTTCAGATAGATGGATATAAACTATATTTCCTGTGGTCTAGATATGAAAACTTGGGGAAAGGAAGTTGTGATTCTAGAGTTACACTAGATAATTCTAGAGATTTTTATAACAAGCCCAACGCATAGAAACTAGGGCTTAACTAGTTATATAACAAACCACAAGACATTTAAAATGTTTGACCCATGCATGAAAAATACAGAAGTCTTTACAAAGTTCCCTGGAAAAGTAAGGTATTACGTTGCTGTTGACTTCACAGTGTTTAGAGTTATACATTGAACTATAGTTCTACTGGTACTTTATGGACATCTCTATATTTCCATTCTTGCTGTAAATATAATATAAAATGAAATTCTTTGTGGGTCACCTCATCCCTCCAAATAAGAAAAATAGAAATGCAGGAAAAAGACTGAAAAACTTTCATGTCATCTCGATTGATTATTCAATTCATCTTTATGTATGGGAGTAATGAGTACAAAAATTTGTGATACTGGTTGAGGAAAGAAGGAAAGAGAAATGACATTGGGCATTCACTAAATAGGATATTATTTCAGATTTCCCAAGGGGTTAGGGAACACTTCCTTCCCGTGGTGGGGAATGTTCACTATCAGAAGGAGGAACTTCTCCCTCCCACTTCTATACCCCATAGGAGCATAGATTTAGAGCTGGAACAGACTTTGGAAGACCATCTATTTGGACTTCCTCATTTTATGGATAAGTAAGCCAAAGTTCAAAATGGTTAAGTGAGTCGTCAAAGGTTATACAGGTGAGGACAGAGGCAAATTCGAGCTCAGGTTCTCTGATTCCAAGCAAATTCTATTTGCACTATGGCAGAACCCTATATTTACTTTTTACCTGTACTTTATTTTACAATAGCTTTTGGTTATAATCATCCTCAAACTACTACTCCCAGTGTCCCATTGCCATGATGTCTGTTTTCTAGCATCTTACCTTACCCTTCATGTCATGTATGACCATGCGTCACACTCTCTGTGGGGATACTACTAATCTCCTGTATCAGTACAACTGTGCCTATGATGCAACTATCCAACCAGCCTTTGTACCACAACGGTCCACCATCAACAAATGAATCTCTGCCAAGCTCATTTATAACTTGTTAAGGCTCAGATTGATGCATTTTAATAAAGATTTAGGATAGACAAAATAAGGTCTTGACGACCATTTCCTGAAAAACTGGGTTTTGCTCTTTTTCCATTGATTTGAATCCAGTGGTTTAGTAAAATATTATTTTATTAAGCATTTACTATGTTCCAGGCACTGTACTAAATGCTGGAGATTAAAAAAAGAAAAGAAAAGAAAAAGAAAAACAATCCTCCCTGCTCTCAAGCAGCTTACAGTCTAATGGGTCCATTAGTTTCCCTTTATTGTTCTGGATTTAGCCCACATGAATTTTTGTCTATTGTTAATGTCTCTAAGGTTGTAAATGCTTTAGGAAAGATTTATGTTGGTCAGAATCCACAGGGATTTTAGATCAAGTTATATTTCTTGGGGGTTTTTCCCCTCTCCAATTAACCAGGAAAGGGATTCACTTTGCACTAGAATGAGAGGATAGGATATACATAGAGGATAGGATATAGATGTAGCTATATATCTAAATATGAATATAGATATAGAGCTATAATATTTAGATATGTAGATGTAGATATATGTATAGATATCTATATGTGTATGTACACAAACACACACACACACACACACACACACACACACACACAATTTGTCCAAGAGTAAGGGAGCTGAGACAGTCCACGGGAAATAGGGAGGCAGATTCGGAATGAAACAGAGAGAGACTCCTGGAAGTAAGGAGACATGGCAGCCGGCTTTCTAGCCAGGAAGTCCAACCCTGCTTTCTCCTGCCCACTGGAGCCACACCAGTGCTCTGAACATTAAGCCGGGTTTACTGCCTCCCCCGTGGCTATGCCAGTCACATTCAACAACAGCTGCCACAGCCTTAATGACAGAGCCTGTGGGAGCCTAATGAGCACCCCTACACCTGTGCAGCTCTAGGAGACAGCTGTTGCCCTCCCTTCCCCCTCCTTTCACAGTCCTCCCCTCATGTACACTCACTCCCTGCTCCTCCCCAAGGATACAACCGTCTTCTCCCACCCTCAAGTTGGTTTTATGCTTCTCCTATTATCCAATTCTAGTCGTTTCCATATTACTTAATAGCAGCAGGGGTGAGTGAGGTGGGGTGGGGGCTAGGGGGTCTAATTTCTTTCTGGCTGTCATCAGACTTCAGAGTGAAATATAAAATGTGCTTGTGTTGGAGCTGATGTCAGGGGCACAGCAAATGAACATTTGTTTTCTGAGCAGGTGGTTAGGGCAGGACAAAGAGGCAAAGGGGACAGAGCAAGAGACTCTAAGAGATGCCAGTGCTTTGACCTTCACAACAAACCCCAGAAAGGTCCAGGGCTTTGCTATTGGGGGAGGAGTGACTGGGAATGGTCAAGTTGAACCTCCAAGGTAGTTAGGTGGCAGAGTGGATAGACTGTTAGACCTGGAGTAATGAAGACTTGCTTTTGAATCCTGCCTCAGACACTTACTAACTTTGTAACCCTGGGCAACTCACTTTACCTCTCACAGCCTCAATTACTTCATCTGTAAAATGGGAATAGTAACAGTACCTACCTTCCACAGTTGCTGCGAGGATCAAATGAAATAGCAACTGAAAATTTTTTGCAAATTTTAGAGCCTGTGTAACGCTGACAATTACCTTAAACATCTCCCCACTACAAAAAGGATAGAAAGAAGGGTTTCTTTAATAAGGAGTTCTGGGGTATACACTAGAAAGGGAAAAAGCACTTCAAAGCACAATGAGTTAATTGTGACATAGAAATATGCAAAATGGTGGATTTTACTTAACACTAGTAAGGAAGGATAAGAAAAGGGTTCATTGCCTTCAGCATCTCTTTTTTTTTTTTTGGTGAGGCAATCAGGGTTAAGTGACTTGTACAGGGTCACACAGCTTGTAAATGTCAAGCGTCTGAGGCTAGATTTGAACTCAGGTCCTCCTGACTCCAAGGCCAGAGCTCTATCCACTGTACCACCTAGCTGCCCCCTCCAGCATCTCTTTTGTGGGCAACTAAATTTTTTTGTTGCATTTCTTGATTTGCTGTTTGTCATATTATCATCTGTTATCATGCATGCATTATCATCCAACTACATTAACCTGATCCTCTACCTCTGTTTTTGTGCAAGACTTGATTCATGTCTGGAATGTTCTCACATCTCATCTCCACCTCTTAGAAACTCTTATTTCATTCAAAATGTACCACAAAGGCCACTTCCCATGAAAGGCCTTTCCTGTTTCTCCTTTCTCCTCCAATTGCTAGCACTCTCTTCCTCCTAAAATATCTTTGCATTATTTTTTTATTTCCTTTGTGTATGTATATATAAATATGCGTATAAATGTGTATATATAAAATATGATTTCCTTGAGGAGAACTATACACACACACACACACACACACACACACACCCATATAATATATATATATATTTCTTTGTATCCCTAATGGGTTTAGGACTGAATCTTGCATTTTGTAAGCCCTTAATAAATAACTATTTATTGAGTTATATTGAATAAAATTGGAGGCAGCTAGGTGGCTCAGTGGATAGAGCACCAGGCCTGGAGTCAGGAAGACCTGAATTCAAATCCAGCCTCAGACACTCACAGGCTCTGTGATCCCAGGCGTGTCACTTAACCTCTGTTTGACTTGATCAACTAGAGAAGGAAATGGCAGACCTCTCCAGTATCTTGGCCAAGAAAACCTCAAATGGGGTCATGAAGAGTCAGACATGACTGAACAACAACAAAAAGTACTTAAGAAACGAATGTGGACTGATTGACTATAGGAGCCAGAATTATAGGCCTGTGATAAATGATATTGGTATAAGTGACATCTATCCTTTCTACTTCTGCTGAATAACTTTTCCTCAAAAAACAATTCTGTCTTGAGTTAGGCTTTTCTCCAGATATCTCTAGTGGCCCCAAACTAATCTCAGGCCCAGGATGGCAGAATTGCAGAGTGGAAAGAGGAATGTCTGTGGATTCAGAAGATCCAGATTTACTTTTTCTGACCTTTACTTCTTCTGTGACCTGGGCAAGTAATTTTTGTTTCTTCCTCTGGTCTCAGTTTCCTGATCTATAAAATAGAAAGAATTGAATCAAATGTCCTCTGAGGTCTCTTCTAGTTGTAGATAATGATATTTTGCTTGGCTTTCAAGGCCTCTCATGGTTCAGACATACCTACTTTTATTTCCTTTTTTTTTTTATTTCCCCTCGCTAGATACCATTAATTCTATTCAGGTCCTAGTAATAGAAGACCCTGCTTGTCTCTATTTTGGTGTTTTTGCCCATGTTACTGGTATTCTCCTCTTTTACTTCTGAAGCAGAGAGGCAAGATTTTCTCCTGCTGGCTCAAAGTTGTGACCTTCACTGAGAGAGCTACTCCAAGGCCATTATAGTCTGTGCTGTTTGGCAGCATTTCTCCTGGCTAATGTTGCCAGGGTTATCCCTGGGGCCACCTGGTTGACCAAGAGGCCAGAAGATATCACAAGAAAACAGGTTTAAGGGACACAGGGAGGTAGGGAGCAGTGCAGTGAAGTTGTTGGCATCTGCCTGAGGGCACAGCTGGAGATATTAATAATCATTTCTTTCATCAGATGGCCAAAAATGAGAGAGAAAGAAAAAAAAAGTGTTTTGTTGCCTCCTGTTTGAATTAATCTCCTCTGACAACTGCTGATTTGGGTTTGTGATTTGATCCTCCATATGTCTAGCTCTATTGGTCAATTAAGTGCAAAGGCTGATTGGGGGAAGCAGGATGCTCAGACTGATTATAGGCGGAAACATTATGCAGCACCTAAAACATGCAAAGAAGCCTGCCGTGCTTGGCATTAACAGAGGGAAGTAGAGCAAAGGGTGAAGTCTGCAATTGCCAAGAGGGTCAGAGAGGCATCTCCCTCAGCCCTTAGAGACCTTGCCACACAAGCTGTGTCTCCTGTAAGCTGTGGGAAATCGTGGAGGTGGATGGAGAAGGAGACATTGCTAATGCTTCGCTAAGAATAAAAATCAACAACTCTCCTCTTTCCATGGAATTTCCATTCACTACCCTCACTTTCCCACTGCTAAAACCTGCCTTTAACTAAACATGACTGAAAATTAGAGAAACATATAAAATATTCAGAGAATATATTAAGATTTGCCTTGGAAAGCACAATATATATCTATAGAGGAGTGGTCCCAAATATAGAACTCAGTAAGTTGGGGGAAAGGGAAAACATGAGTTACATACCTTGGAATGGAAGCAAGGTGGCTTAGTAAGCTTAACTCATCCAAGGACCTCAGGAACTAGAAGTGCCAATCCCATCTCTTCCATTACTGTATTGTTGAATTTTGGGCAAATACGCTTTAGTTCTTTGTGTCCACATTTCCTCGTAAGTAAGGAAGCTAGTAGAGGCAGCAGGCTACTTTGTATGGTCCCCACCACAATATTAAAATTGACCTACCAGCCTGAAAGAATGTCATGAGTGGAGAGATTCTAGCTACAGAAACTTTTATGAATTTAAAATTAATCTACCTCCTGTGACTACCAGAAAGAAGAGCAAACACAAGAGATTATTAGGCTTAAAAAAAAAAAGAAATTTACATATTGCTGCATAACATTGATAATGATGGTAATGACAACAACAACATCAGGTAATATTTCCATTTAACATCCTGAAAACCACAATGACTTTTTGACTTAATGTCATAGATTTCTCATGAAAATGATTTGATCTTTTGCATTTTGTTCTGGAAATATTTGGTTCTATATCAATGATGAGTAATCTAAACTAAAAACTGGAGGTGACAGAAAGGAGGATTGACATTTGAGATTTAAAAATTTATAATTTAATAAGGTAACATTTATTATGGAAACTGAGATATGATAGCTGTTTACAAAAATAATTGAAGGATTCATTCATTTGTTCAACAATAAGTATTATGTGTCAACCACAGGAAAAACCACGATGATAGGTTCTGAGATGTAGAGATGAAAAGCAATCCAGTCCACTCCCTCAAGGAGCTTACAACCAAAATCAACAAATACAAAAATCAAACAATCTTTCCTCTCAAGAAGCTGACATTGTAGTGAGGGTCATAAGTATACATATCAGTATATACGGAAGAATAAGTATAAAGAAGATAAAAGAAGCTTAAATTACTTAAACACAAGACAATTTGTGAGGAATAACACTAACTGTTGGGAGGGATCAAGACAGAATTCATGCAGGATATGCTTCAGCTACATCTTTAAGGAAGAGAGGGACTTTATGAGGAAGAGGTAAGGATGTAAGGTCTGGGGAATGGCCTAGTCTAGGAGTGGGGAGCCTGCAGCCTTGAGGCCACATGTGGTCTTCTAGATCCTTGGGTGTGGCCTTTTGACTAAGTCCAAGTTTTACAGAACAAATCGTTTTATTAAGGGGATTTGTTCTGTGAAGTTTGGATTCAGTCAAAAGGCCACAGCCAAGCACCTAGAAGGTCACATGTAGCCTCAGGTCCACAGGTTCCCTAGCCCTGGCCTAGGACAAAGGCTCAGTGACAGAAGATAGAATATTGTGTGAGAGAAATAGACTGAAGGGCATTTTGGCTGGATCACAGAATGTGAGAAGGGAAATAAAGTACAATGGAGCTGAAAAGAGAGGTTAAGGCTAGGTTGTGGATGTCTTTAAAAGCTAATTAGGAGAGTTTATATTTTGTCCTAGAAACAAGAATGAACTACTGGAATTTGTCGAATGGGTATGCTGGGGCGGGGTGGTTACATTGGCAGAATTGTGCCTAGGGAAATCACTTATCACCTGTGTGGAGGGTGGCTTGTATCAGAGTTAGATTCAAGGCAGAGGGGTCAATCAGGAGGACATTGTGATAGTTTAGACAATAGGTGATCATGGCCTAAAACCAAGATCATACCTGCATGAATAGAGAGAAGGAGTCAGATTCAAGGGACGCTGTGAAGATAGACCAAAGTCTGGCCACTGTTTGAATATGTGGTGAGGGAAAAGTGATGAGTTGAGCATAATATCAAGGATACAAAGCAGGGAGACTGGAAGAATGGTGAGACTTTTGACAGAAATTGGAAAGTTTAGAAGAGGGAAGGGTTTAGGTGGAAAGACGTGTTCTGTTATAGACATGTTGATTGTAAGATATCTCCAGAACTTGCAGTTTTAAATGCCCTATAGGCAGTTAGTGATGTGGGACTGGATTTCAGGGTATAGACTAAGACTGAATACATATTTATGAGTCATCTACATAAAGATGGTAATTTAATTGAAACTCTGAGACTTAAAAAAAGAGAGAAAGAGAGAGAGAGAGAGAGAGAGAGAGAGAGAGAGAGAGAGAGAGAGAGAGAGAGAGAGAGAGAGAATTCCACAGCGGGACCAGGACAGTAGTAAAAGACTTGTGGAACACCCCTAATTAGTAGGCATGATATGAATGGTGATCCAGCGAAATGGAATATAAAAGACTAGTCAGGCAGATGGAAAATCAGGAAAGGGTAGTGTCACAAAAAATCCAGAGAGGAGAAAACATCCAGGTGGAGAATGTGATCAACAGGGTCAAATGCAGCAGAGAGGTCAAGAAAGATGAGTGAGAAAAGACAATCAAATTTGACAATTAAGAGATCATTGGTAGGTTTGGAGAGAGCAGTTTCAGTTGATGAGGTCAGAAATCAGACTGCTGTTTAGTAGCAAAGATGATAAGACATACTGCCTTGCATGCATAGAATGATTTTCATACATAAGATATAAACTGTGTGAGTGATATAAAGTGTCTTCAGAGGAAGGAGAGATTATTTCTGTCTGGGTGTGATTAGTAAAGGCTTAATGTAATATCCGAAAGAGTACCCGATTTGGCTTCTACAAGACCTTAAGCAGAATATTGCCTCAGATAACCTACTGTTTATGTGACCCTGAGCAAATCATTTAACCCCTCTGGGTCTCAGTTTCCTCATATGTAAAAAAAAAGGAATAATCACTGCACTTACCTCTCAGGATAATTGAAAAAAAATCAAGTGAATGTATTTAAAGAGTGTTATAAAACTTAATGTGCTATATAAATGTGATTATTATTACTATTGTTATCTTTACTACAACTTATATTATTATTATTAATTAGCATTTTAGCTAGGCTTTGAAGAATGGGTAGGGTTTGAGAGAATAAAGATATAGGGTAGGAGAAAGTATTTTGGATGTAGCAAATGGCATAAACAAAGGTTCATAAATCTATTTTCAAAGGCTTAAAGAGAAATACAGTTCATGTGCTAATTTTTCATATTCACTGTCTCTTCCAGAAGTACATTCCTAACATTGAGCTCAATTAAAGGCTCCAATCAACAGATTTATGCCTCACCCTCTCATGTCATTGGTCAGTGTGCATTCACTCTCCCGTCAGCTACATAGATCGAGGCCAGAGAGAAGCCCCATGCCAAGCAGCCCTATGCCTGGTGCTGTTCTGTAATTTCTTATACTGTGATGCCAGCACCACGACAGCAGGCCTTTCAAAATTGATCTTGTCACTTTAAATATTAGAGACAATAAATCATCCCTCTGAGACAGCCCCTAAGGAAACACCCCCCACCAAAAAAAAAAAAAAAAGTAAATTTAGCACTTGAAAGCTCTTCTCTATTACAGCGCCTCCAGGGAGCTTTTAAACTTGGAGAGTTTTTCAAGTGAATTTTATGCTTTGGGAGGCCTTTTTTTTTTATTATGTTTCTAGAATTACCCTCCCAATCCTATGACTAAATGTGGCCTCACATCCTTTAATTTGGTATTTTTCGATCTATTATTGTCACCTTCTCTCATCTTTTGTTACCTTTTTCTCCACATCCTCTTCATCTGTTCTTAAGCCTTTTTTTTCCCTTCCCTTAGCATCCTCTGTGTGTGTGTGTGTCTGTGTGTGTGTATGTCTCACTCTCCCCTTTATTATCCTGTTCCTTGAATGTCTTCCTATCTATGCTTTTCCCTAGGATTTTCTAGCATCACTCTTTATTTTTACTCTCACTGTTTTGACTTTGGCTAGCCTCACCCAATCTATATTGACTATCATCTGAACACAAATAGTATTGCCAATTAGTCATCTTTGATAGTGTCTTGAGGGAGACCCCTTGCTTTTCCTCACTCAGCTCCAACCAATCCAACAAGCCTTAGGAAAGAGTGCTGCCCAGTCTGCTACAGGCTGAGAAGGCTGGTTTTATGATGCATGGACCATAACCTTAATTCTCAATCAACTCCCTACTTGGACAGGAAACTGACACCTCCACTGACCTGGAAATCCAGTACATCTG
The DNA here is from genome assembly GCF_900497805.2 of Vombatus ursinus. NCBI lineage: Eukaryota > Metazoa > Chordata > Mammalia > Diprotodontia > Vombatidae > Vombatus > Vombatus ursinus. The sequence goes on from NW_020941197.1 coordinate 28,043,711, forward strand.
GGAATAGAGGCAGTATGGTGCAGCTTCCAACTTAAGAAGGCAGAGAAGGGCAACTCTAGATCCTCATAAGAAGCACAATAACTAGAACAATGTTATCTGACTTGAATGGAAGTAGTAAGCAAAGCTTTAAGATAAGAAGTCTTCTGCTGTCTTTCCTTGACCTAGGTTTTTCCTTCTGGTTGGACAGGAGAACATTTAGCATATGAATTCTGGTCCCTCTCTTTTCTTTACCTAGACAGTTTTAGGCCTTTTTACTTTGTAGCAAAAGCTGTAGAGCTCTGATTTTGTGTCTTGGCTCTATCTTCTTCTAGATAATGGAAAAGTAAGGAGCCTCATGACTCTTTATCTCCTATGTAGGCATTGATAGATAATAGACTCTTCTTTTGCTTGGCAGAGGAATTAAAAAATCACTCAGACTTTTCATCAGTTTATCCAACCAATCCCAGAAAAAATAATCTATTGCCATACTTCACTGAGAAATACGTGCATGCAAATTCTTGTTGCATGCTTCATATTTGTATTATTATTTATTCCATTTTTTCTTACACTTAGTGTTTTTTTGTAAGGTTTGTTGCTCATTGATGAGCTAAGAATGTCTCCTGTAATTCATGAGTTTTATGGCTCCCATTAAATTTCATTCTCTTTTAAGTAAAGTTGTGACTTTATTGTATGGAGTTCTGCTCTCCAGGTACTCTTGACCAATCCCTAAAAATTTCCAAGAATAACGAGTCCCAACAGATTTAGGATATAGCAGATTTGGAAACAACGTGGAATAAATAAGTATATTCTAATAAATATTTTAGTTCTAATTCCCCCAGGTGGCAGCAGAATTTTCAAAACCTAACTGTGTTATACCTACTCTCTTTCACCCTGCTCTAGGTGACTGTGGTAAGTTCAAGAGAGAAGGCCCAAAACAAGGGCAGCTAAACTTTCTCTTACAATTTGAGAATTTCCTTGGAATTGGGAGGAGAAATGGAGTATGTAAGCAATAGCAGCAGACCTGGAGATAACAACTCATTTAAAATAAATTAAAAAATGCAAGCCGAACCCAAAGAGTTATGTAAAATTCCTCTCCCTGTCCTCCCATGACAAACAACCAAAACTACCTTTCCTTGATTTTCCTCAAAACATTGCTTGTCTGCTTGAAGAAAAGTGTGATATAGTGATCTAGACCTCGATTCAAATGCTACCTCTTACATAGGCTAGCTGTGTGGTCACAGACCAAACAATTGACTTCTCTGAGGAAAGAGTCTACATAGTACTCATGCAGGAAAGATGTGAAGAACAAATGAAACAATATACATAAAGTATTCTGCAAACTTCAGAACAGAATTTTTTTTTTAATCTTTAATTGAAGATATCTGTATTTGTGTGGAAAAGGAAGGGGGAGGTAAAGCAAACTCAAGATTGAGGTGATGCCTTTTCATAAACTAAGAAAAGCAATGTATGAAACAAACAAACAGAAAAACAGTGAGAAAAGATTAGTCTGACTCCTTGCTGATTTATAGACTTACATGTCCCCAAATGGCTATTCATCAAACTTGTACTGCAAGAGTATCCTCTAGTCACCTAGTAGGTGAGTGAACATTACAAATATTGCAGTCAAATTATCAAAGGTAGCCTGGAGAATGAGCAAATTTTTAAAAACCAGAGCTGCCTACCTAGATGCCTGAAAGATGATGAAGAAAGACTGTTTGCTTTTGTGTTATTGTTGTTGTTGTTGTTTTAAGAGAATGGTTAGATGAAAAAAAACAGTTATTAAAAAGAAATTTTTCCAGTTTTTGTTAATGATTTTCTTCACTAAGAGAGAAATGCATCATTGGGTCATAGTCATTAAACATGACCCATCGGTGGACAGCAAATTATAAACCAAAGAAGCAAAGTAGAAGAAAAATCAAAGAGGTCGAGGTCATGTTTTTATTTCACTTGTAGCACTTTTCAAATTCAGCCCTAACCAAACCTGATTAAAGTAAATCCCTTTTTTACAGCCTGTGGAGTCTATAAGATTATGGTGTTAATGGAAGTGTGATTCGATCCTCAGTAATGGTGCATGTCGGGACCCTGGCGCCTCTGACAAGTCCATTTTTTAAAACGTATTTATTGTTTTTTTTTCCCTTCTGTTCTCTACATTGCAGGGTTTAATTGAACAGTTTAAAGTGATTCTTCTTCAAGGCCCATTAATTGATTTTATTTGTGTATTCTCCAGGGGTCAAGGAAAAAGGGGGAAAAAAACACATACACACAATAATAGCAGCTCTGTTTCTAACTGTCATATTCTGCCTGGTACCCCCCCCCCATGTCTGGGTTTTCATGTTTCTTCTTATTTCCTTGGTCCTTTTGCTCTCTTGTTTTTCACAAGACGGTGCTCTTTTAATTTCTGATTCACCACCAGAGAGGTGGTTTTCTGCTGCCGCCATTGTTGTGATTGTTATTATTGTTTTTTAATGCATTCAAAAAGATTTCTCTATCACTTGTCCAGTTCTCAGTGATGGTGTAGTTCTTACCAGCTCATCCATATCAGGCTCAATTCTTACCTCCTTGACATTTTCCACCTAAGTTACTCAAGAGTCAAGTGGAGAGGCATACACTTGTCTTCTGAAGAATCAAATACAACTACTTTGTTTATGGGTATAAATATAGTCTGCTACCATGCCCCAAGATTCTTAAGCCTGGTGACAGATGCCATTGGAATTCTAACAGCATGTTCAGGGGGAGGAAATCTAGATTAGAACAGAGGGTTCAGCCAACAGGCTGAACTGTTCACCCGTTATCAGCAAAAAGTATCCTGAATCAGTGGGAGTTCAGTTTGGAATATTTTGATTATAAAAGAAGAACAAAATAAAATAATCCACAGTATTTAAACCTAATCATTCATAGCTTATCTATGCTGTCCTTTTGCATACTAGATACCCTTTGAGTATGTACTGTGCGTGCATAGTGCATTCCTAGACCTCTGTGTGTGAACTGAATCAAACACTATGCTACTTGCATAAAGGATTGCTTGCACTGATAGGGTATCACATATATTTTGTAAAGTATGTGAGTTCATATATGTGCCCCATATGGAAATATATAAAACTAACTCTCAGTTCTTCCCCATAACTGATGTCCACAGATAATCTTAAGACCTATAGTGACAGAATTTCACTTTCAAGATTAAAAGCCATCTGACCTAGCCGATACATGAGTGACCTTTACTACATCCCTGACAAGTGACAGTTCAAACTTTATTTGAAGAGTTCCGGTTATAGAGAATTCAAAATTTTCAGAGATGACCCTTCCATTTTGGGGCAGCTCTAAATATTAGAAAGATTTTCTTTTTTTCTTTACTTTCTTCCTTCTATCTCTATTATTCCATTTCTCCTTCCTATTATTTTTCTCTCCTTCCTTCCTTCCTTCCTTCCTTCCTTCCTTCCTTCCTTCCTTCCTTCCTTCCTTCCTTCCTTCCTTCCCTCCTTCCCTCCTTGCTTCCTTCCTTCCATAGAATACAAGTACTAGTTGACCCTTACAAAGTGAAAAGCTTATAATTTTGTGCCTAGTGATTAACCATATATCTCTAATCTTGAGTACTATCCTGGATAAATTCATAAAAGCTCATCAACAGAAAACTGTGCCCCATCCCCAGAGACAAATGTTTCTTAGCCATAGCAACTCACTAAGAGCATCTACTAATATGTAAGGCAGATGAGATATGGATTGAGAGATAAAAATCAGAGATCCTTGAAGTAAGCATTTAAAAACATTGTAATATTGGTAGGAGGATCATTTCCTTTACCCATGCACTTCCTCCCCTCCAATGAAAATGCTAACACATAAAACGTGAAAAGCCAGTAATTTGGAGAGAGGATGAAAGGCAAGGGGCATTTTGGATAGTATACACATTTGATAATCCATTATTGAATCTTTTAGAGATGGCTATTGATATATTTCAGTAAGCAATGAAATTAGATCACATTGTTAATCACTCAAAGGATGATGATTTAAGGGTAAAATGATTTAAGGAAAGTCCTTCTACAATGAAGAGATTGAGTAGTTCAGTAATCTTGCTAGATGAACAAGGAAAGAGAGGAGAAGTTGAAAAGAATGATGTCTCGGACCATGTTTTGCCTTTCACTACATCTTTTCCTAAGACCCAAAGTGTCCCTCAGTTTGGGGAATAGTATTTCAATAAATACTTCTAATTTCTTGTTGATTAATAGACTTAGAAAATTATAAATACAGACAGCTCAAAGTCCTTTAGATGGAAAAGAGAAAAGAGAACATATGCAGTGGAAAGCCTAGGAGTAAGAAGTCCTGAGTTCTAGCACCAGCTTCATGGGGTAGAAATAAGAGCTCTGGACTTGAAGTCAGGAGACATAAGTTTGAGTTCAACCTCCAACAATTTGATAAAGTCTTATGCTGACTTCATGGATGATATGGAGAGATATGAAATGAATGTCATTCCTTTTTAGTTAGATTCATGGTTCTATATCCATAGGAAGTCAAACAGTAGTAGAGTGATCTAATAATCCATGCTTGGTCCTGGGCCGTTTAAGATTCTAATCACTGACTTGGATAAAGGTATATGTGAGAAACTTATCAGATTTCCTGATGATCCAAGCTGGGACAGATTCTTATCGGGATAGATGACAAAGTCGGGATCCGAAAAGTTCAGTTGGCAATAACTTTGTACTGAATCTAATATGATGAAATTTATTTGAAATAATTGTAAACTCTTATATTTTTGAAGATTTTTTAAGCCTAAAATTAGATGGGGAAAACTGTTAGAAAGCAGTTCATCTTAAAAATAATAGGGAGGTTCTGGGGAAATTGAAGCGCCAGTTTTGTGATATGGTAGCCAAAAAAGCTAACTGAATTTTAGGCTGTAATAACAGACTTGTAATTTTCAAAATAGGGTTAGTCATGGTCCAACAAAGCCTGTCTTTGTCAGATCCTATCTGGGGTAATGCATTCAGTTTTAATCAATATATTTTGGGGAAAATATTGATAAATTATAGTATTATATGACTCATTGCCATACAACGTCACTGGAGTAATTAATATTGATGTTAAAATGTTGGACCTTAGTTTCAAGAAGAAACTCAGGGAATTAAAACACTATGCAATTTTTCCAAAAAGCAAGCAAATCTGCTCTCTTCTTCTTGTTCAATTCTATGTGCAGTTCGCTATCCAAAAACATGTGCTTTCAAAAGATGTATCCTCATAGACTAACTTAATGGCATATCTATTCAATTAAATATCATCATCTGGTTACTAGTCATTTTATATCCATGTGTGGATAAGCTAAACACCTTGAAGTGATTATAGGTCTTGTTCAGGAGGTTCTGTGACACTTAAGACTTTGATGAAATCAGCATGTAACTTATAATAAACAAGAGCTTCTGAAAGACCTCACTTTCTTAGCAGGGGTTCTTAACTGAAGGTGCATGGCTTAAAAATATTGTGATATAAATGGATCTATCATTTTATACATTTACTATGTAAAGAAAATAACATACATACTTTGTACATTACACGTACTATGTGTTTTAGTTATACATTTAAAACATTACAAAAACAGTCCCATAGGCCAAAGGGCTCCACCACACACACACACACACACACACACACACACACACACACACACACACACTCACACATGTCAAGAAACTCTCATATAGGAGTTCCTACATGGTTCAAGATATAGGTCACTGAAATGATAAAGGGAAAGGTGCATTGTTGTTGTGAGTAAGCTGCAAGATTTTACTAACAAAGAATTTTTCAGGAGAAGCAGTGTAGGGGATCTTAACAGAGAGGAAACTGGCCAGAAAAAAAGGAGTGAGGGGTGGCAAGGTAGTTATGTAACAAGAGCAAAGGACAGCAAGCATGCTTTATTGGCATCTAATAAATGTCAAGAGATCTACAAGAAGACATTCATATTAGGTGAGCTCTCTGTTGTCAAATTATAGGAAGAAATAGAATAGAATCACATAGGAAGAGGAGGTGTGGTTGGGTATGTTAAAGGGCATACTCAAAATTGATGAGCTAAAATGCAAGGAACTAAGACAACTCCAAAAGACTCAAGATGGAAAATGGTGTCCATATCCAGAGAAAGAACTATGGAGTCTGAATGCAAATTGAAGCACACTATTTCTTCTTTTTTGTTGTTTGTTTGTTTGTTTTGTTTTGTTTCTTCTTTCTCATGATTCCTCCCATTGGTTCTAATTCTTCTTTACAACATGACTAATGTGAAAATAAGTTTAATATGAATGTATATTTAGAGCCCATATCAGCTTGCACACTCTTGGGGAGAGGGCAGGGGAGGGAGGTGGAGAAAATTTAAAACTCAAAAGTTTTTGGAAGTGAATGTTGAAAACTAAAAATAAATAAACTAAAAATAAAATAAAATAAAATAAAAAAGGAAAAAAAATGGTGAGCTAACATATCCATAGAAGCATTGGGGCACTAAGCTGAGGACTGACAAAAGAAGGTAATCAGAATGGTGAAATGTTTTTTAATATAAACATAGTTTGTAGGTATGGGAACATTGAGCTTAGAGAAAACTCAGAGACAGATGATGGCTATCTTCAAGTATTTGAAAGGCTTTTATGTGGAAGAGGGAAGAAGCTTTGCTTGGCCCCAGAGGCTTCAAAGATGCAGATTTAGGTTCCATGTAAATTAAAACTTCCTAACAAGTAAAGCTACCTAAAAGTGAAATAATATATTTATAATATCACATTAAAAACGAAGGTACCAATTAACTTAAATTTTTTAAAGAATCCAATATTTTCCACAATTTGCTCTTAAAGAACAGAAATAATCATGTTTTGGATTTCTTTAAGATCATAATAGTTAAATCTATTGTAAACAGTCCAGTATTTAGAATCTGACAGCATTAAGGGTTCTTTGTGATATATACACACACACATTTATACACACACACATATATGTACATGTACACATATATCGATGCACGTACATTATATATATATACATATATTATGTATACAGGCATATGCACATATACATGCATGTATGTATTTCCACATGTGCACATGTATGTATACACATCTAGTGATATAGTGTTGTGCATATATGCATGTACACATACACATATATACACACATACCTATATGCCATCACAAAGAACCTTTAGTGCTGTCAGATTCTAAATACTGGACTGTTTCCCATAGATTTGATAGATGTATGTGTTTGTATATACACCAATATATGTACACATCACATACATGTATATATACACATATGTACATATATATTTGTATGCACATGTATATGTTATCTTTGTGTTTATATAAATCTCCCTTTATGTTTATACAAATTTCCTGTTCTCCATGACATCAGTCACAAAAAGTTAGGGGTATGTTCCAAAATTTCCTTCGTTTCCCTTTGGTGGGAGACTTTTGTGGACACATGCATTTATATAAAAACTTCCTCCATTGTAATAGTGTAATAGTGGTACTTTTGCTTTTTATCACCTTGCAGGTGAGGGCTTGGCCTAGATCAATACCTGACTATACACAACGACACTGTATTTTAGTAGTCCTAAAATTACTTCTTTCTGTCTTCTATGGATGCTGAATAATTCTGTTGTTCTGTGATTTGGCAAAAAAAAAAATTGAGATGTTCACCCCATCTCTAGTCTCCCTCAGTCTATGCACTTTGTTCATGCACTCAATTACTCTTCATTTTCCCAGACTGAATACTACTTATTCTTCTAGTCTGTCCTTATGTTGAGTCCTCTTTATCCCCATGATCAGTTTGCTTGCTTATCATGACTTTCCCAGTTCTATTATGTCTTTCTTAAGGTTCAGGGACAAGAATTATATGTAGTGGTCCAAATGCAGGTAAAAAAATGGTTTAATGGAAAGGAGAAAACTAGTTTATACTTCCTTTTATTGTTAACCAAAGGGATACCTTGCATTTGGTTGCCTTTTTTTTTTTTGAAGGACACAGGAGAAAGGCTGCAGCAAAACCAAGACTGAACTTTTTGTTATTGTTTAATCGTGTCCAACTCTTTGTGACCTCACTTGGGATTTTCTTGTCAGAGATACTAGAGTGGTTTGTCATTTCCTTCTCTGGCTCATTTTACAGATGAGGAAACTGAGGCAAACAGGGTTAAGTAATTACCCAGAGTCACATAGCTAGTAAGTATTTGAAGCCAGAATTGAACTCAGAAGATGAGTCTTCCTGACTCCAGGCCCAGCATTCCATCCACTTCACCATCTAGTAGCCCCAGCCTGTACTAGAGTTAGTCTTGAATTTACGTAACTATAGAAATAATACAATTAATCGAATCAGTTCAGATGACAGGCAGCAAAATGTCCAATATTACATGTGTGCCACAATAGATTTTAAATTTAGAATAGGCTGTCCTTGCTATTTTTATGGCATCTTCCTGGAGCCCATATCAGTAAGTAGATTGAAGGCAAAATACCAAACCAACACCCTCGCCTTTCTCTGCCTGTGTCTAAGCACACTACCCCCAGCATACTGGAGTCAGTACCTGAAACTGACAAATCTTCTATTTAAACCAAAAGTGAAAGGGGTAGATAGAGGTGAGGACAAGTAGGTACCTCAGCATGACCAGAATGTGGGCGGTTTGCTTTTATCTTCTATGTAACATATTTATACACAGGAATAAGGAAATATGAGAAATTTGTAGTCAGTGGAAATTCCCTTCATGCTAAATGCTGTCTCACTGAACAGCTGGTGAACCCCAATTAAATTTTCATGTTTTCAATGCCCTTGTTTATGTAATTCTCAAGTGTGTACTCTCCTACTTTTTAAATTTATTGCAAAAAGTTTCAGATCAGATCTGCCAAAATATTCAGGATTCTTACAATGAGTGAGTGAAGGTTTTCTAACTTCATTTTCTTGCACAAATCATTTGTCTTTCCATAATTTTTTTTTCTTACTGCATCACCCACCTGCATCCATTAGCAATAGCCTCCCTAGTAGTGACCTGGCTTAAAAAAAAGGCAAAGATAGCTAAGCTCCCATTTTCATACAATGTTTTTCCTTAGCAAGGTGATCATTGTAGTTTTTATAGGAGAAGGGTGCTGAATTTGGAGGCAGAAGATGTGTGTTCTAATCTTGACACTATTGCTCAGACAAGTCACTTAACCTCTCTGGATCAAAATTTTTTTTTTCATTAATGCAATAAGGAAGAAGTCCTAGATGACTTCCATGCTCCCTTCCAGGTCTTAATCTATGATCCTGTGACAAGTTTCTGCTATAGCTCTATTCTTCTCTGTCATAATCATAGCCTATCATGCCTTATTGCTGAAGCTTAGTTATGACTATCAAATACTCATTGCCATCAGGAGACAGATGCCTAAATTCTCCTTAAAACCCTAGGTAAAGGGCCCCTTTGATCTTTCTAAATGGTTCAGACGTCCTCCAGTTTCCTTTTCAGCATTATTTCAGCATAATCTTGACCTCCCAAATCCATCAAAACAAAAGCTATTCTCCCTCAATGTCCTCCTTGTTGCATTCAAAAACTAAACACACACACACACCCTCCCCTAGCTAATATATAATAAAGAAATCAGTCATTTGAAATACAAATCCATATCCTCAATAAATTAACCTAAGTGGGTAATTATTGTGGGTGCCAAGGTATTGGTACCCCAACTTCACTCTGCTATTCTAAGCAAAAAGAAGGCAACACAATTTTCCAACTGATGATTGAAAACAAAATGAGCAGTTTTCTCCATGGACTGCCTCAGGTCCAAAATGTTCAAATGGCCCTACTCCCACCTCCAAGGTGGCCAGTGGGACCAAATCAAAAGAAAGTGCCAAACAGATCTGCAGGCCTTGTCAGGATCCAGAGATTGGTGGAACTCAGGCAGTGATATTTGCATTGCATAATTGGCAGAGCCTGTCACAACATGAAGAAACCAGCTGCTGCCTGTTGCTGAGAGCTAATTCCACCTGATCTATTTAATATTATAATGAATTTAATCCTCTCTACATTGAGCCAGAAGTCAGAGTGCAATCTCAGTAGTGAACCTGGCATCCGCAGAAGAGAAAGAGACTCCTATAGTGGTATCAGTTTAACTAGAACAGAATGATAATCTCTAATCTTAATTTGTATACTACTCCTCTTAATTTCCTAAGTATTCCTGGCTACTTCACACCCCATCCATCCAATCATCCATCCATCCATCCATCCACCCATTCCACTCACCCCTAATCATGTGAAAAGATCCTTCCTGTTCCTTTTTCAAAGGAAGAACACGAAATTCCAAGAGTCCAGAAGTAAACTGGATATAGAAATATATCCTCAAGCAATCCTGTCACTTTTGAATTGCAGACTCTCCCTGCAAAACTTTTGCTAGACTCTTTGAGCTAGAGATCCCAGCAAGATCCCAGAGGGAGAGATAAGTAATATTGTTTCTGCTCCTCATTTAAAAACATAGGCTATTATTTATAACAATAGAAATAAAAAGGTATTATGATGCAGTGGAAAGAAAGGGGGTTCCAAAAGCCAAAAGATGCAGGTTCAAGTCCAACAATGGATGTATACTAGCTATGTGACCCTGAGCAAGTCATTCATGCTCTAGGACATGCTCTAAGACTTTAATTCTTAGGGAAGGTGCCTACTTATATGGTTAAAGGGAGTATCCTCATCTGGGTATTCCATAAATAAATGAATAAAATCACAAGTCTAGTCTCTCTCATTATTTATAGGACACTGTTCAAATGGTGACCCAGTGTTATGATTTAATTGACATGTGTGCATATGTACATATACATATAAGTGTGCATGTATACACATGTCAGTAGAAAAAAATTGGGCTTTTTTCTGGCTAACAATAAAGAGTAGAACTAGTATCAATGCATAAAAATTACTGCAAAAATCGGCACCATGTAATGGTAATTCCCAATAATGGAGTTATTAAAATAGAATAGACTGTAAACTGAAAGAGTAAGTTCCCCATCATTGGAGGTATGCTCACATGTTCTAGGGTTTCACGACATGTACCTAAAAGAAAAAAAGTTTGAATCTCTCTGAGGTGGTTGCTCTGCTCAATCCACAATGATAAACTAATAATAATAATAATAAATTATTAATAATAGGCAGCATTTATATACTACTTTAAGGAGTGCAAAGTGTTTTACATATGTCATTTCATTTGATCTCACAACAAAACTTTGTGCTAGTCCCATGCCCATTTCACAGATGAGTAAACTGAGGCAGAAACAAGTTAAGAGACTTACACTTAGTAAGTGGTTGAGGATGTAAACTAACGGTCTTTGGGACCACCATTTAGTTGCCTAGCACCCCACACACAACAAAATGCTACATGGCCCCCACAGTCAGTTTTTTCTAAAGAAAGAAAGAAAGAGAAATAAAGGAAGGAAGGAAAGAAGGAAGAAGGAAGGAAGGAAAAAGAGCAAAAAAAGAGAGAAAAAGAAAGGAAGAAAAAAAGAAATCTAAGGTCTACTATGAGGGAGGTCAGTTTACGGGCAGTTACTGAGTGGTTACTATGTGCCAGTCACTGTACTAAATTCTGGGAACAGAAATGCAAGGAGAAAGAAAAACAGGTCTTCCCCTCAAAGAGCTACTTGCTAATGAGGGAAAACAACATATAAAAGGAAGCTGAAAAGTTAAAGGAGAGAACTATTCCATGAAGGCACAGTAGAGAAAGTGTGGAAAGTCAGGAAGGTAATCAGCAATGTGCTGCTAAATCTTTATTAACCAGCTCTCTGGGGATTGGAGGGGAGGAGTATTTAAGATATACTTTTATATTTAATCTGCATTATTAACATTTTGCTCATTCCTTCCTTAGGTTTAGACAATCAGCAGATTTCTGAGGTATAAATACTGACATTGACAGTTTAACAAACAACACTGAGGAATCACCGGCCTCTTTGAACCGACTCTAGCACACCCCTGAGGAAAATTCAGAGAGGAATGAAGACATGGCTGACTTGAGTACTTTCCTTAAAATGAAGATTCTGGGAAGAACTGACCCATCAGAGGCAGAGGCCACGGGGATAGTGCGCACTTGCAGGATAAGAGGGCTGCTGTGGCCCGGGAGAGAGAAAGTGCAGAGAGGAAGGAGTAAAGGCTGGAGAGGAATAAAGGCAGTTGTCCCGGTCCCTTTCCTTAAAATAGGAAGCTCCATGAGCTTCCTTATGCGACTCAGTTGAGTCTGAACTTCATAGTTTGGAAGGGAAAGGGTAGAAATTATAAATCCTGAGGTGTGTAATCTACATGGCCAGGAAATCACACACATACACACACATATGTATATGCACACATGTACATACACTCATCCCCAAGCATGTGAAAGGATCCTTCCTGCTCCTATTTCAAAGGAAGGACATGTGGCTCCAAGAGTCCAGAAGTAAACTGGATATAGAAATAAATCCTGAAGCAATCCTGTCACTTTTGAATTGCAGACTCTCCCTGCAAAACTTTCAGTAGACTCTTTGAGCTAGAGATCCCAGCAAGACCCCAGATGGAAAGATAGATATTACACTTCCACTTCTCATTTAAAAATAAAGAAAAATTTAAAAATATAAAACACAACACATACACACATATATACATACACTTATATGTATGTGTATATTTGTGCATGTATATATGTATATATGCGTGTGTGTATGCACACGCACATATACACACATTTTTGTTGTCATTCAGTTGTTTCAGTCATGCCTGAATCTTTGTGACTCCGTTTGGGGTTTTCTGGATAAGAATATTGAAGTAGCTGTGCCATTTTCTTTTCTAGCTCATTTTACAGAAGAGGAAACTGAGGCAAAAAGGGTTAAGTGTTAGAGTCACACAGCTAGTAAGTTTCTGAGGCCAGATTTGAACTCAGATCATCATGACACCAGGCCCAACACTCTATCAACTGCCCCACATGTACATACATACATATGTGTGTGTATGTGTATAATAAACTATTATATATAATACAATATAAAATAAAATATATATACCATAGTATATATAACAATATAATATAAAATACTCTATGTACATACATACATGCATACGGATGCATGTTTATTTTATGTAGTATAGTATAGTAGACATACACTGATTTAACTGACTATGTTATACTACACATTCTATACTGTTCTAATCTATACTATACTATAGTGTACTGTACTATACTATACTATACTATACTATACTATACTATACTATACTATACTATACTATACTATACTGTACTACATACACTGTGTGTCCTATATTTGGCCCAAGATGAAGGGGATTTGAAAAACAAACACATGGCCACCATTCTCTTAACTGTCAACAGCTTCCCTATTACATAAGCACAGAGCCAAAACACCCAAAGACATCTGACAGGTGCATAATGATTGTTGGCACACAGAAAGCTTGCCTTAAACAGTTTGAGAACCTGCTCAGGGGCATAGTCCAAAACGTTAACCAAATATAGATATAGAGATAGATAACAGATTATTTCGATTCTAGGAAATCAGAATCCTACCTTATTTTTTTGCCCCCAAAGCTTGTCATTCTCCAACAGACTGACTATAATTTCCCCACAGGGTAAAAGGTGACTTATTTACTTATTTAGATAATACTCGAACTAAATTGTTCAAGCAACTCTACTCAGATTCATTTTAACCTCAGAATGGAAGAGAGAGAGAGACAGAGAGACAGAGACAGAGACAGAGATGGAGACAGAGAGACAGAGTGAGATAGAGTCTCTGAAATTTAATGCACATTGTGTGGGCTTCCCCTAATCCCAAATTCTTTTTCAAGTGGCATTTTAACTTACAGAAGATACTGTCAGAAACAAAAATAACAAAAAACCAAAAAGACAGACCACTTAAAGCAAAAGTTAGTGAACTAACTAGGGATGCCTACCTAATTATTCCACAAAGCAGATGAAACATAGAACAGTTTCCTAAGGGAGAAAGGTAGTTGTCAATTGAAAAAAACCAAAAAACTACAGACTCCAAACAGTGAGCTCTGAGGTTTCTACTTGGAGGAAGGTTTAACAGCTCAGCTTAGTAGCATTGTTGAGAGCACTGTGCAAAGAAGACCACTGCCATGTTTCTTAGTCAAGGCATCTGCCAGAAAATAAGAAAGAAGAGGAGGCATTGATACTTCCCATCAGATGAATAGCTTTTGGGCCATATGGCATTTGATGATACCACATATGATGCTAATGACACAGAGACCCTGGGGTGAATCTTCAGACTTGATGAATTCATTCTTCACACCTGTCAAATTACTAAAACCAGGTCCTGGCATGTCCACAGTCAAGAATGTGATGATTTAATCTTCATTAGCTCCTCCCTGCATTGTAGACGCCATAAGACAGAATTCTGATGATTGGATAAATTCGTCCGTAGATTCTGTGGAATTACCATGTGGGGAGAAAAGCATATTCCTGGTTCACAGACCCAAAACCTCTTGTTATTTACTCGAGATTTATTTAGCACACAAGTGTCAAGACCATGAACCTGAATCTGAGCACACGTGTAGTTGTGGAGTATGAAGTGCACTCCTTTATGAGGAATAAATTGACAGGATTTTTTTTTAAAAAATGAAGAAAATGAGATTTGTGTGGCAGAGAAATACTGTGTCCGAACAGCTGGCATTTGTGAGAAAGAACACAAACTGCTGGCAAGTTATAGACAGCCTCCCACACACATACTGTGAGTTGCACCCCAGTAAGTGGATGATTACAGAGGTTATAAGAAAACCAGAAATGAATACAGTGAACTTGAAAGGACACCTGGAATAAAAGAGGCCTGCATGTTAGTTGCTAACAGAGTCCTCTAGCAACTCCATGTGAAAAATTGGACACTGAGGGGCAGCTACGTGGTGTAGTGCATAGAGCATCGGCCATGGAGTCAGGAGGACCTGGGTTCAAAACCAGCCTCAGACACTTGACACTTACGAGCTGTGTGACCCTGGGCAAGTCACTTAACCTGATTGTCTTGCAAAAAAAATGGACACTGAGTTGTTAGTTATGCAAGAGAGAAAGTTGTCAGCGGCAAACATGTAGTGTCTAATTGTTTCTTGCTATGATAAGGCTACTCTGGTGAGAAATTCTGAAATGTCTTTGCCTTCCTTACTCACACAGCCCTGATCACAGCAGAACAGTAGACAGCCTAGAAACCTCAGTGTTATCTCATCTGGGAGAGCCTCAGAAGGTTGAGGAACAGAAGAAATGTAAGAATGCAAAGCAGAGCTTGAAGATGGCTGTCCCATCAAGGAACGTTATTTTATAATGAGCAGAGCTTTAACCAGGGTAGGATTATCAGAGCTTTTTTTCAGGGCACCAAATTTAGAGGGTCCTAACAGCATTTCCAGAGGCAGCTAGCAAGACCTCACCCACCTGATGTCATTAATCATCTTTGAGAACGTAAGATGGCTCAGTGGATGTTGAACCTGGAGTCAGGAAGACTATGTTAAAACCAGGCCTCAGACACTCACTAGGTGTGCGTGACCGTGGGCAAGTCACTCAATCACCTCGGTTAGCCTAGGAGATAGCTATGTGCCTCAGTGGATAGATCACTGGGCCTGGAGACAGGAAGACCTGAATTCAAATCCGGCCTCAAATATTTACTAGCTGAGTGATTCAGAGCAAATCACTTAATCTCCATTTGCTTTAATCCTCTGGAGAAGGCAATGGCAAACCACTTCAGTAACTATGCCAAGAAAATCACATGGATAGTATGGACCACGGGGTCATGAAGAGTCAGGTATGACTAAATGATGGACAACAATAGCATTTCCAGTCCTTCAACAGCACAGAACAATAGAACTTAACACCTAGCTTGTAAGATTAATGTGTTAAAATAAGAAGATAACAAGGTCAGGCTTGAAATTCTTCCTTTACTTTGAGTTATTTTTACCACCCAATGCAGTGGCCTCCCCAACAGTGATATCCAACAAAGAACAGTTAAGTAAATACTTTAAATTAGCCCAGGGCACAGTTTATATGGTTACCTGACCTGGGTGCAAGAATTTCTAATTACAATTCTGCATCTGTTCCTCTATATCTACCATTATGCTTCCTGCTCTGCTGGTCCTCAGTAAGTATTTGGTACTGCTTTCAGGAGAACATTGATATTATATTAAAACCCATGTATATCATTTGCCAAGGGGCAATATAGGGCCATTACTCACAAGTTTGTGGTGATGACTTAAGATGATTAAAACACACTCTTTGACTCAAAGAAGATTAGAGATATGAAGTTCTCTACTTACAGTGACAGATAAATTTCCAAAAGTTGCCCCCCCCTCATTTCCTAAGGAATTCTACCAACTCCTGGGTTTAGCCCTATCTCATCTGCTCAGGTTGGTGTATTCAAAGGGAACAGTTCTATTTACCCTTCATTGAATAATTTGTAAAAGACTTCACATCCCTTTATTGAGTGCAAAGTCTAGGCAGTCCTTAAAATTTGCAGGCCATCTAGAACCAGTCGATTCCCTGAATTATTCTAGTTGTTTTGGTTGTAGTTAAAGTGAGCTGTTTAAATTCCCTGATACAGGATGAAGCAAGGATCCAGGAAGGGGAAAGAAGGGGGAGAGGGACTGACAGTGAGACAGACACGAGTCCAAAATGGTCACTTAATCAGTTTGGTTACTATGAGCAAACCTCATAGTTATCTCAAGTTCCCGGTGGGAGACTCTTTCTTTTCCTAGAAATTCCAGAGTTGAACAGCTCAGTTTTGTGGTTATCTTCTCTGTATAAAACATCAGGCCTTCTGATGGTAGACAGCAAAGCAAAATGGGTTGAAATCCAGTGGGAATGATTATACTTTGTGGTGTGGTTTGAGGTTTGCTAACACACTAATGAGACAGTTTCTTTGGCATAATGATGAGCATGTCCACAAAGTGATTTCTATGTTCATGTATTTTAAGAATAAAATAAAAAAAAAATGAGGTCCTAATTCAATACCTTCATTTCACAGATGAGGAAACTGAGGCCCAGGGAGGTTAGATAACTTGTCCAAAATCCACCACTTATACTTTAGAGAGAGATGAAAGGGGCCAAATGAATTAATCTGTTTTATTTAAGTTTCATGGATCTTTTAACATGGAACCAAAGTTCTCACTGATTTACTGTATGTTTTTCATTGCAGGATTGTGTAGTGGACTGCATAGTAGGGTCAGTCAGGATATCTATGTTCCTGTGTTACCTCTGACTTTTACTAGCTATATGTCCCTGGGCAACTATCTTCTCTCTTAGTCTCAGTTTCCTCATCTGTAGCATGGTAATAGTATCTATTGTATTTATCACATATATTCTTGGGAGGCTCCATTAAGTTTTTAAGCCATATTTATCAAGTAAGACAAGATATAGAAAGTGCTTTACACCTTTTGCGATGACATACATAGTTATATATAAATATGTATATATATATGTCAATTATTGTTATTATTAATTAAAAAAACTCTTCTTTCTTTGTGAAGATAAATCTACTAACCTCCACATCAGGAAGGAGAGAAAAAGTCCTAGCCAAAGATAAAGAAGAAAAGATATGTTTTAATTCAATAAGTATTTATTAAACACTAACTATATGCAAGGAAGTGCGTTAATCCTGGCAAGTATTTTATAAACATGTGGACTATTCTAAATCATGTTCCCAATTAAGGCTGTGTGAATATATACCTACTTCTGTTAAAAGTAATTGACAAGTCCTTGGGCTGCCATTATTAATTCTGAAAAATAAAAATCAATCAGGTGAAACAATATATCACAGAAAGTCAGGTCAAGTCAAAGACCATTTGTTGAACATTTGCTAGATGCCAGGTACTATGTTACATTTGTTAGAATGAATAAAGTATTCTATTTAAGAGTCAGGAAGAGAAAAGTTCAAATCCTGCCTTGGACAATTATTGTCATTCTGAATATGGGCAAGTCAATTAATTTATCCAAGGTTCAGTTATTTCTCCTATACAATGAGGAAGAACCTTTCCCACTGGCTTATTCTGAGGTTCAAATGAAATAATATTGGGGTCAGGAATATGTATGTAAAGCCCTTTGAAAAGGTTAAAATGTTATAAAATATATTATTATCATTATTATTATATATAAACTAGTATCCTAGAAACATAATAGCAACCAACAGTAGCACATAGAATGTTCTTAAGCAATAATACTTGTATGTCTGGGATAAAAAAGTGCAAGAGATCTTAAATCCTTACATAAATAGATGACAGCAGAAGATTTTTTGAAAACCTATAACCAAGCTTCTGCCACATGGTTAGCAAATATAGAATTGAACTATGATTACCTGGGGAAGGTTGTAAACTACATTTATTCATTACAACAAAACTCCAGGATGGTTCCAAAAGAATTGGAATACTAAGTTAATATTCAGTATTCACCTGCAACAGTTCTAAACCTGTTAGAACTCTCTCTAAAAAGAATTAGAAATTGAGGAAAAGATTTAGAAATCAAAATGCTAATGCATCCTATTGTAGAGAAGAAGTGGAGTTTTAAATTGTCAACAAAAATAATAATGTAGTACCAGGATGAATGATATACTTTCAATGTCTAAAACGCCAGCCCACCAGAGCTCTGTAATTGACAGTAGAAAGACTGGAGGGAGCAGGACAGAATTATTCATCCTTGAAGGGTAGGCTAGCCCCATTGAATCACAAGAAAAGGGTGAGAAATATGTTTGTGAGGATGGCAGAAGCCTATCTTGGAAGGCATAGGTGACAAACATCCAAGAATAACAAAAAGTCTCATATGAGGGAATTTGAGGAGAAAAAAAGAATTTTCCTATTAATTTTCACTTATGTACTATACTTGCATACACATTTTTTTTGTATCCTAGCAATAGCTAAAACTTTTATACTAAAACTTTGGGAAATTTATCCTCTTAAAAATGCTAAGATATCATCAAACATTTAGTAAGTCATTATTTTGACAGATAATTTAAATTAAGAGAAGCAATGCACTTTTTCTCTAGATTTTCTTTTAATACCCAACCAGAACATTCTTTCAAATAACAGGAACCTCAATTAGTTTCTTTCTCCCTGTAAAGTAGATGAGTTTGCATAGGTAGCCTCTAAGGTTCCTTCCTATTCTAAATCTATGATTCCATGCTTCTACGGTAACAGAATTATAGATTTTAAAATACGATGAGTACTTAGAAGTCACAGAATCACAGGATCTTAGAGGGAGAAGGGACCTCAGTGGTATCTGGTCTAACCCATAACAGGGAAAAAGTCAGCAATAACAACAAAAATAAGATCCCCTCTGCAAAATTCACACCAAGCAGTCAGCGAAAGCATTTGTGTGTATGCAGAAAATCTGTGCAAAATATACAACAAATAGCTAAGGAAAGTTGTTTTCATGAAACCTCAAATTGGGGAAGAACTGCTATGTTGCATAGTATCTACAGTTCAACACATTAAACCGTACAAAACTTCTCATGAAATCAAAGGAAAATTTTCTTTTCTGGAACTTTTAGGAATTGCCTTTAATTGTTTCCTATAATGCTAAACTGATAGTGTCTAATTTGTATTCCATGAATACCCCATCAATGAGTGGAAACCAGGTATTATTTTTTGGGCAAGTCTTTTTTCTCTATTCCAACTATTCTTGGTTTCTTCAACTGATCCTTATAAGGCATGAATTTGATATCACCTAGTCCAACTAATGCATTTAACAGATGAGGTCATGTAGGCCAAGAGAGGTGAATTTTTTTGCTGTGAGAACAGAATATCTCCTAGCTAACAATAGATTTTAAAAAGTAGGAAGCTAGAGAACACTTTATTCCAACAAACTAACTTCTTATTCAGTCATTTTCCATCGTGTCCAACTCTTTGTTACCCCATTTAGGGTTTTCTTGGCAAATATACTAGAGTGGTTTTCCATTTCCTTCTCCAGATCATTTTGTAGATGAGGAAACTGAGGCAAACAGGATTAAGTGTCTTGCCCAGGGTTACATAGCTTTTAAGTGTCTGAGGCTAGATTTGAATTCAGGAAGATGAGTCTTTCTGGATCTAAACCAGGCATTCTATCCAATGAACCAAAGAGCTAGCCCAAAAAACTTACTTATAATATCCAATATGTTCCCAAAGTATCTTTATCTTTATATCATATTATAAACACACACATATATGTACAAGTATACATATGTCTAAGTGTAAATATCTGTGTGTTGGGGTCTATGTGTATATTTTGTATAGAAATAGGGATTAGACCTCTGTCTGTACCTTCCCTGCAAATTTTAGTCTTAGTGAGTTGTCTATATCACTGAGAGTTGAGGTGACCTATCCAGGGTCATTCAGTCATGTATGAGATGTGAAACTTGAACCCAGGTCTTCCTGGACTTCAGAATGGTTTCCCATCTACTACACCATCCCTTCTCAGTGTACATCTAAATATTCAGTCATTTGCATTTTCTTTCTCTAAATCGTGTTAGTATTTGCTAAATTTGCTATATATCTATGCTTAAGTCCATGGGCTTTTACTATTTACATCATAGAAAAAAAAAACGGAAAGTAAACAAACCACTGAGGAATATTTAAAAAAGACCAACATTCTCTTTGTACAAAATAGGGCCTACTTTGCTTTGGATGGGCATAGATAAACATCATTAAGTTTAAGAGATAGATGAAGAATTTTTTAACTTTTCCAATCATAAACAAATGCAGAATTTAGTGATGTAGATATCCATCTTCCAGTACTATCCAAAGGGTATTCCTTCAGGTAACTTTGTTAAACTAAGAACTACAGAAACTCATAATTGGATTTTAGGGAAAGGAAGGGCTTAATTATAGGTAGCTTTCTGAACAGGATCATATAGTTGGTAACCACTCTTATCTAAAGTATGAATGAATCTAGCACAGTTGTACTAAATTCTCTTAGGTAATTTCTCAGTATGACAAAGGGCTTGCTTCCTGTCTCCTCACTCCATTGCCCCTCCTCCACTGCTTTCCATTAAATTCAGGAATAGACCTTCCCTCTGATTCACCTGTCTCCCAATACAGTTTTATTAGAGGCAGCCTACCAGATCTCTACAAGTTCTGTGAAGGAAAAAACTAAACAACTGGGTTAAGAGCTTAAATATGAAGGTTAGATAATGTTATAAAAGGTCTGAGATTCAAGGAATCTACCTAGAACTCTCCATAGAAGTTCTTACCTATAGGAAATGTGACAGAAAAGGTCTATTATGATTCTTCTGATCAGAGTTTCTAATATCAGACTAACCTAAATGAATCACTGATGCCTGGCAAGGGGGGCAGAAGTCTCTCCAAATTAACAATGGCAAAAGTTTCTGACTGATATAATCAAACATAATTATATCGGGTTTTCCACAGCCCCGAGGAAATATCAGAAAGAGCCATTTTTATTTCATGTGCATATTAGAATTCAGCTATTTGGAGCGTGGCTCACAAACAGATAAAATAAGAACAGAGATCTTTTAAGGAAAGTACCCTAGAAAGTTCTAAAGTATTCCAGCTATATACCTAGCATCTTTACAAGGAAGGATTATGAATGAACTTCAAAAAAAGTTACTCAATTTGTTGGATACTATTCTCACTACCAATAGTAATTAATGTACATTATGAACTAATCACCTGTGAAATTTTAATTAAACTCTTGGGTTCTTTTCTTAATCATAGGAACACTCCAAGAAACAGGTAATTTTTTGTTATCCTATATCTTACAAATCAACAATTTGCATTTTAAGAGAAATGGCTCATATTGTTTCTAAAGTATTGGCTGGAATAAATTAATGCAAGATAAGTTGTTATGTGTGATACAAGTGATTATGTTTCATATAAACTTATGTATGATGGGGAAATGGGATGGGTTGGGAGTTGGGCCTGGGAGAAAAGATGGGGGAGAGGAAATAGAGGGAGAATATTTTTTAAAAGTCAGAGAAAAGTGGAAGAAATATTGACTGAACCTCTATTTTCTACTTCCATAGCTATAGAATTGTTCTCCTACACGTATTTCCTATTCCCTCTAGCTGTTAGAGATCTCTCTTTTCAAAGTATCTCACAATTATTTGTGAAAATACTTTATCTCCCCAGTAGAAAGTGAACTTCTTGAGGATAAGAAGTCTTTTTTGTTTTATCTTTGTACTCCCACCCAAAGCTGAGTATAGCAACTTTATTATAATAGGTAATTAATAAATATTTATTGAATGACTGAAAGGTGAATGTTCTTCTTGGTCTTGTAAATAATTTACAAAATAGCATAGTATAATGAAAAGAGTACTGCTTTGGAGCCAGAAGACCTGGGCCTGACATTTATCTGTGTGGCAACAGACAAATGCTTTAATCACTCTGAACCTCAGTTTGTTTGTCTTAAAAAGTATTAACAATAACATCGGTAATATCTACTTCAACTGGTTGTTGTAAGTAAAGCTCTTTGCAAACATAAAGTGCTATAAAATGTGAACTATCTATGATCAACAACTTTGTCTTTTGGGTAACTCAATTTGTCTTTCAAGACTGGAAATCAATTCCTGGTATGGCTATACTTTTTGTCTTCAAGAGTGGTTAACAGGGGAGTTACTATTGTAACTAAGTTATTTTTTTCCCAAAAAATGGCCCAATAGGTATGGGTTAAATTTATGTCTTTCCTCAACTTCCATCTCTATGTGGATAAATCACAAAATTCTATCTCAGGGCTAACCTCTCTTTTGAACTCCGCATAATTATTTCCAGTTGTCTACAAATTGAATCTACTTGTAGACAGGGTTGATGAACTACTAGGCTTGCTATGGTGAGCCAGATTTGACCATTGGGCCATAGTTTACCAACCCTTGATCACTTGGAATGTGTCATTCAACCATAATATGGCTAAAATTCAGGAGAAAATAACCTCTCTGAGGGCAGGGAATGTTATAAGTCTTTGGATACCTAACAACTATCATAATATCTTGTACATAGCAATCACTCTAATATTTTTAACTGATTTTTTTTGAAATATGGGTTTTTCTAAAATATTTGCTCACAGTAATTCTTACCTGGTATCTAGGAGTTAGGAAACAAGACCATGTCTCTAATTATTATCATGGAAGGAAAAGTTAAAGAATATGATATCAATGACTGAAGTTTCTCCCTTTCTCAATCAAATATAAACATTATACTTGTTTGATGAGGTTAACATTTGGGCATCCAAGTGAAAATTTTAGAA
Source organism: Vombatus ursinus (assembly GCF_900497805.2). NCBI lineage: Eukaryota > Metazoa > Chordata > Mammalia > Diprotodontia > Vombatidae > Vombatus > Vombatus ursinus. Next base: position 28,066,834 of record NW_020941197.1, read on the forward strand.
AGAGGATTTTCTTTCCCGTTTGGTTGTCAAATCCACATCCTCTTTACAGGTCACCTAGAAAGCACTGGTTACATGAAGTGGGCATCTTGTTCATCTGTTACTGGCTAGCTAGATTAGTTCATTGTCAATGCAATTAGCATCACAAATATTAATCCCCAGAGAGATCGATTCAAATCATCCTGTTCTAATGATACAGGCTGGATATGATAGCCCAATTGAGACAACATGCTTAAAGACAGACATCATTCTAAAGAAATATTTGGGAAGAATATGAAGCTTTAACACAGCCAATGCATCAACATTAAGCAGTAGAAAGACAAATCAAAAGACACATGTGCTACTAAACATGATTTTGGAAATACTTTTTCCTATAAAAAGTACTAACCAACTGCATCAACTTATGAGATGACTGACCCAGGTTAGGGGTGAAGTCTGCTGCCATGAAATTGATGGAAGCTAAGAGTATCATGATGGGATTTAAGGACCATTAACATCATGCTCCAATCAGCTTGGCCAAGGAACCAGGGGTCCATTACTCATCAGTGTGAATATGCCCCTTCAGTGCCAATAGGCCCCCACATTTTCTCATTGCAACCCATCACAGAGATATTAACTACATCAAGTATCTATTCACTGAGTATCAATGTTCATCTTTACATCTATTTTACAAACTCAGTGGCCAGAAAATAATAGCTATGGTTTATATAATCTTTTAAGGGAAGCAAAAGTATCTAGCGTGATATAGCAGAAATGGCAGAAACTCTCAAACCAAAGACACTGAGTTCAAATTCTGTCTATGATGGTTGCTACCTGTGTGATGTTAGAAAATTCACTTAATCTCCGTAGCCTCAGTTTCATCTGTAAAATGAAGAAATTGGAATACATGGCCTCTGAAGTCTCTTTTCCCTCAAGATCTATGATCCTAAGGCTGGCAAAATGTATATTACATATAGTATCATTTTATATATAGTCACTCTGTCAGAGAGTTTAAGTGAGTTTTATATGGTCAAATAGGGAGTTGGGGTTAAACCCAGGCCTGATTCTAAGTTCAGCACTCTTTTCACTACATTATGGGGCCTTTCAAGTACTATTGAATAAAAAGTGATTTTCTCCTTCTGGTCACTTGCCACCAATTTTTAGAATTTAAAAAGTCACTATAGAATTCACGGCTTTGCCTTTGAGAACTATCTCCATGAATCTTTTTACAGTATTTCCAGAAATGATGCTTTGCAAGTCAGTATTGAGCATATTGGGTTTGGAATGCAAATGTTTGTAACTGGGTGTGTGCCTAATCCAAAAATATTGTAAGACTCACTTGATCAGCATTAGCCTGTCATCCTATAGCAAGAGCAAAAAAGCAAATGAAATTAGATTCCAGTAGACTAATAGAGTTGATGGGATTTTGTACCTTCAAATCCTTTAGAACAATAGCCACAAAATACTTGGTGAAACTTGCAGTACTGTAAAAATAATAACAGAAAGTAATAACATTGATATTCCTCTTTGACGGTTCATTCACCTGAAGTTGGTGCTGGTGTGTTGGCCTTTACTTGAAATTTCTTTTTTCTATCTAGTCCCCTGCATTCATAACTCCAAGGCTATCTGTTATTCTTGAATCATTTATTCATATTTCTTTCTTTGGAACCCAAATAATCCATCCTTGATCTTTAAGAAAAAAGAACTAATTTATTTCAAAAAAAGTTTTCCTACAGACATGGAAAAAGTAGATGCTTCTTGTTTCAGACACATTCATTTACTCATCCAAATAGCACCTTAATTTCTATAGAAATATCCCAGAATGTCTATCCATCTCATGGAAAATTAAGTGATTTGAAAAGTGTGTATATTTTAACATTTAATTCATCACCATTCTATTCCCCCATCACATCCTATTTTATACTTAAACTTAGCTCTAAAGAAGTGTTTATGTTTTTCTTCCTGCTTTTACCAACTTTTAAAATCTCTTATATTCATTACATAGGTATTTTCAAAGTGCTTTTTCTCATATTTTCCAAACTGGTGGCAAACTTTTCTGGGCCTCATTTTCCTGATTTATAAAACTGCAGTGTTGGACTCCAAGTTTCTTTCCATCTCTAAGATTCAATGTGATAAAGGAAACAACGTATATAAAGCAGTGAACTGTGATTGAGAAGAATTGAATTCTAGTCTTAACTTCTGCTCTGCCATGATTCATGTGACTTTTGGTGAGTTGCTATACTTGCTTTCTCAAGACCTCTGTTTTCTCATCTGCAAAAGGATAAGGTTTGACTCAGTTATCTCTGAGGTCTCTAGTGATTGTATGACTTGGTGATTGGTATTTCCCACATTTTTACTAGTTTTCCACTGTTTACTTGCCAACTTTCCACTCCCTAGCAGTCACTTCCATTCACCCCTTTGCCCTCAGTTTTACTACTATGATAAGATGGAAAATGGGGCTATCTGAAGAGAATTAAAAAACATTCTCATTCTTTTACCTTTCCCCAAAACCAGTGGAACATTTGACCCTTCTCTGAAGCACAATGGGAACTGATATATGAATTTTTGCCTTATCTTGCCCCAGAATAGTTTTCCACATTACTGTCATTTCCAGGCCACCATTTCCAAACCATGCTGCTGCATATATCACCCACCCCATACACTTTCCCTCTATATGCTGTCCCTAACCCTTTTAGAGTACAAGTTCCTTTATGGCACATGGTAAGTATTAAAAAAGTGTTCTATCTATCTATCTATCTATCTATCTATCTATCTATCTATCTACCTCTCTCTCTCTCTCTCTCTCTCTCTCTCTTTCTCTCGTGTGAATGAATGGAGAACTTAGATATTTAAGGGATTAATACAAAATATAGAAGCCAGTAAGGATAACAAAGGTTACATCAAATCATGACATGTTATGAAATACTAATAAGATCATGAATGCTAAATTTCAAATGAAAGGAGAAAAGCTAAACTCAACAAAGTGTTTGTTTTTGCTTCCATTGTTTTATTTTGTTTTAGATACTTTGAAGGAAGAGAGGAGGAGAGAAGATGGAAGATCATTACTAAGGGCAGATAGGATGCTACTGCCTAACAACAGTGAGAAGGCAGAATTGTTTAATTCTTATTTTTGCTTCTGTCTCCTTTGCCAATGAGAATGACCCTCAAATTGGAAAGAGCCAAAATACCTAAGAGGTCACCAATAACCCAAGATAAGTCGGGAGATAGTGAAGGAAAAAAAAAAGTGATTACTACCCTTGCTGAATGTAAGTCATCTGGCACATTCTTGGTGCTAAAAGAACTGGCAAATGTGATTACTGAGACATTGCTATTATATGTCAAAGGATAAGAAGAACAAGGAAGGTATTGCATGTATAGCGAAGGGCAAATTTCCTGCTTAAAAAAAAAATATTGAGGAAAAAAAAAGTAGTGATTCCAAAGAGCCAGCATGGCTTCACTAGAAAGAGATCATTCCAAATTAATCCTATCTCCATTTTTATAAGATTCTAAACTAGTAGATCAGAAGAAATTCAGTAGCTACAGTTTATCTGGATTTTAGTATTGCATTTGGGCTCTCATTCTATTCTGATAGAAAAGATATAGAAATGTGGGTTAGGTAATCAGATAGTGCAAGTAGATAAATTTGGAAATGATTGAATAGATGGACTAAAAATTAATTAATATCAAATAGGAATGAATCACCTATGAAGTGTTCCAGAGATCTTTGTTTGGTCCTGTACTGTTTAACATTTTTTATTAACTTAGATAAAGGAATAGATAGCCTACTTATCAAATTTGCAGATGATATAAAGCTGAGAGGGATAACTCACACAATAGATGAAAGACAGGAGCCAAAAAGTTCGTGGGTCAAATCTGATGAGATGAAAATTTATATGGATTAATCTAAACTGTTATAATTAGTTCAAAAACTGACTTCACAATTACAAAGTGAGAAAAGGAATGGCTAGGAAGTAAAAGATTTTTTGGTGGACTGCAAGTTCAATAAGAGGCAGCAATGAAATATAGCAGTCTAAAAAGCTAGTAAGAGCTTAGACTGCAATAAGAGATGCATAGTTTCCAGAAATAAGGAGGTGATCATCCTAATGGCCCTTGCCCAGATCAGAACACATCTAAAATATTCTGTTTCATTCTAGACACCAGAGTTTTGGAAAGACACTGGTGAGCAAAAGAATGTCAAGAGAAGAGCAATCACAATGGTGAAAGACCTCCCTCAAATTCATGGAGACTCTGCTGAAGAAACCTAGTTCTTTTGCTGGATAAGTGAAGACTAGGGTGGGTTGGTGGGGGAGAAGAAGGTTGGAACATGATACTTGTTTTCAAGAATCGAGACTATCATGTAGAAGAAGCATTAGGAATTTTCTTTTTGGCCCCAGAGTGCAGAACTAGGAATAATGAATAGAAGATGTAGACCTTCAAATTAAGGCTTGATATCTTCCTAACTGTTAAAGTTATTAAAAAGTCAAATGAAATATGTTTGGAGATAATGATGGTTTTCCCATCATTCGAACTCTACAGACAAATGCTATCTGACCATTTATTGCATGTGTTATAGTAGGTAATATTTGGGGGGGGGTGGAGGGGCATGGGTTAAATTATATGACCCCTGAGATCCTTTTCCAACTTTGAAATTCAGTGATTCAAGTTCTGTCTTATTCATTCATACTTTTCTTACTTCTCTCACATATTCCTATTAATACCTTCTCTTCTCATTTTCTAGTTCCTTTTGCCTTCACTAACTCCTTTTCTCTGTCCCCAGTTATACATAGCTTTCCTTTATCCAATCTGACCACAGTGCCTCTTACACTTCAGTATCTATGCATCTTGAGACGTTAGGGACAAGTGGCAATGGTGCTAGTGATTGTATACACCCTAAACTAAGACAGAAACAGGGGGTCAAGGACGTTAACAATAATAAAAGACTGTAGAATCAGCCTAAGCAAAGGAAGGTCATGAAGAAGGAGCAATGGATAGGCTGAGGCAACTTCAGCCTGAATCAAGGGGACTTACATGAATATCTCAGGTCATATTCATGACAGACTAGACCAGACTGAAGAGCAGGGATAATATGATAGTTTTCTATTGCAGTAAATAGTAATTGGCATTTACAACATTGTACAAATTACTTGGTTTAAAGTAAAATAGCTAAATGTATTGACATGCAAGAAACCTTATGATTTTAATATCTTAAAAATTAATACACAATATATGCTCCTTTTGCTATACTTGATGTTTTGCCAAGATTTGGTATTCAGTTCGCAAGATTCTGACACATATTCTTTAATTCTTCATCATGAAACCACAAATCACTTCAGATATTAAGTCTTCCTTTGATAAACAGTCCATTTTTCTAAGTTCAGTCTTGCTTAAAGCCTATAGGTTTTCAAAACTAAGTCTCTAGGCCATCAACTCATATTTATCTTTGACTCTTGCACACATTTCTTAACCTTCCTGATGTATGACATGGTGCAAGGTTGTACTGGTGGATTCCATCTTCCTTTGGGAGTTTCTATAATATAGAATAATTCTGCTTCTTAGTACCGTATAGAGAACTTTAAAATCCTTTATGTATATTATTTTATTTGAGCCTCATAGCAATCCTGTGAAGTAGGTATAATACAGTGATATCATCTTCATTTTATAGATGAGGCAACTGCTTCTCAGTGAGGTTAAGTGATTTACCCATGATTAGCCCACATTAGAAATGGGGTTTGAATCAGGACTTCCTGAGTGAGTTTAACACTCTATCCTTCATGCCAGTTCAGGGAGAAGGGGAATTGCTGATTCCATCAGGAGAAAGTGAGTAATAGAATTAGTTGGAGTTGGTCCTTATAAACCATTGGGAAAAGTTATCCTCGGGACTGTAGAATTACTCATATCAGAGAGCCATCCAGTGGCACAATCAAGCTAAGACGTATCAGGAGGGAAGGGAACAATAATATCTGCACAGAGTCAGGGATACTTGTTACAGATTTCTGAACTGTGGCATAAGCATTTAGGTGGATGAGGAAGTATGGCTAATCTGCAATATTCAGAGTGTGATATGCACACTTGGGCAGGGTGGGAGGTGGGGCAAAAAAAGGGGAGGGGAAGCAACTAGTCTATGTATCACTTACTGGAACTATTTTCAGAGCAGATCAGGGAAAATAATCTAATGACTTTTTATTGTTCCCTTTTGATCTTGCATTTCACTGATCCGAAAAAGTAAATTGAGAATTTATTACTATTTAAAATAAGAGCATGCATTTGATAGCATTTAATTGCTTCATTAGGATGATTTTAATATTATGCATGTATGATTTCTACCATATTTTCTATCAACAGAAAGAAAAATAAAGTAGAGGTAAGTGGGATGGGGATGGAGTGGAAGGAGAAATGAAACAGAGTAGACTGCATTGACCAGTGAACTGCCTATTTCTGGACTCAAATTCTGAGCTGGTATTATCTTTATTAAAAACATAGTTCCCTTGAATTGAGTCACAACATTTTGCAAGCTAGCTCTTATGTGAGATAACACCCTTACCATCTTATTGAGAGGGAAGTCATAACATGGAATTGGCATGCAGCACAGGCTGTTGGATGATGAATGACATCAACAATTTTGTAAAAAGCTGTGTGTAAGGTCCAATGTGTTTTTTTTTTCTTAATCTCTCAGGTTTGCTCTGTTGCCTGGTTTGTAAATTCTTGTTAGCAAAACTGTCCAAGTGGAGAATAGGATTAGCAAGAAGGGAGAATTGATGTGGTTGCTTTATAATTATCACTATAAATGAATACATTGTATGCCTGTGCTGAGCAGGGACCTGTACACACACACACACACACACACACACACACACACACACACACACACACAGACTGCCTTGTTTTGGAGTCATCCCTTTCTTGAAGATACTTTTAACATCATGATCCATTCCCTTTCTCTCAAGCTCTTTCTTCTTCATCTGCCAGGGAGAAATGGTGAGACCACTGAAACCTAAGAAAAATTATTTGGTGCCTTGGTTAAGCCATCCAGTGTTAAAGCAGGACATTGGTTGGGCTATCCATCACAGAAGAGCTAGAACTCTAAGTTACGTTTCTAGTTATTCAATTGCTTTAATAGGGAAGCTGTCAAATTCTAAGTCATGAATTTTGCCCCTTTTGCATTTGGGCAAACGGAGGTATAAAAGGGTTAAACTGGAAGGGGCCTTAGACGTCCCTTGTTCAATTTGTGTTTTACATATGATGAAAATAAGACTCAGAGAACAAAATTTACTTATATAAGCACATACATAGAACTCAAGCCCAGGCCTTCTGACTATTAATTCAGCATTTCTCCTACATTATGTCACTATCTTTTTTTTATGAAGGTGCAATTTGGAAGTTTTTTTTTTGTATGAATGGGAACATGAACCTGTGATTTTATAATTGTGCAGGACTGTCAGGATGAAAACTAGCTTCAATAATATAGGTCTGCAGTGCATCTGTTACAATTAAGTTTTAGAGAACAGCACTGAAAGGTTAAGTAATTTGCCCATGGTAACATAATAAGTATTCGTCAGAGACAACACTCTAACTCAGATCTTCTTTCCTTGCATACTTGCATCTAAATATAGGACTTTTTAAATAATTGGCTTAATTCATCAAACTCCTTTTCTGCCTCAGTGACTCAAGTGATACCTAGTGCCCTGTGAAAGTTTCCCAAAAGATCTAGAGCTGCAAAAATTTCTAAATGTCTATGGATCTCAGGTGAGATCAGACACTATTGACATCCTTGAATGACATGAGAGGAACCTGGAAAGACTATCTATCTATCTATCTATCTATCTATCTATCTATCTATCTATCTATCTACCTACCTATGTACCTATCTGTATCTACATATACATATATATGTAGTCTTAAGACTTCAAAGGTCATCTCTCATTCCAACTCCTATCTAAATCATCAATCCCATCTATAAAAAGCAGTCATCTAACTTCTTGAAAATTTCCAGAGATCAGACACTCTATACCCCTTTAATCAGGCCATTACTTTTCAATTAAAAAAATAGGTAGCTACTATATACACCACACATACAGCTAAGTACTGATTAGTGTGAATAACGAATCTAGTGAAGTGGTCACATTATCAAATTCACATTATTTGAAGGTATAACTATGTGAAACATGATTCTAGCCCAAGAGAAATAGGCAACACAAATTTAACAAATGCCATCAATCCCTAGGATTCATTATTTGCAGTAATTAGGACCTACTTGTAGAGTATCTTCCCTATTACATATTAGAAATAGAGAATTTTAGAATTGAAAGGCGCCTTACGGATCGTATCACCCAACTCTCTCATTCTACAGATGAGGAAAATAAGGCCTACATAGATACACAGATCAGTTAAAACAAAGTCAAAGAAGATGTTAATTCTCACCTTTTCTGATTCGTGACCCGGAGTTTTGTTACAGTTCACAGAAGAGATACTATAGGCCTCTGGTGAAGCCTAATTTGATCAGATTGATAAAGGTTATCCCAAGGAAGTTACTGAAAAAATACTATCCCATTCAACATCATAACATAATTCTGACAGGCCACAATAGCACCAATTTATTAAATTTATCAATGGCCTAAATATAATTTCTAAACCCACCCAATAAGATCCAAATGCAAATATTAGATATAGAAACAACCTATTTTAGCAAAGTAGTTATGTTTCTAGTATTTCAGTGAAACACATAAAAATAGTTATTTTAACCTGTTTTTGAGATGGTAGAACAGAGGCCCAGAGAGGTTATATGCTTTTTTCCAGTCATAGTAATCACTGGACCTAGAGCTAGATGCCAGTTCTAGTACTCAGTTCCACCATTTATCCATTAGTTTATATTAATTATTACCCATATTCCAAGGACAACACCAGAGTTTGATAAAAGGATCTAGGTTTGAAATCTGGCTCTATCACTCAATAGTGTTGTGACTTAGTGATCTTATCCCTTTGGTTCTCAATTTTCTCACCTGAAAATGAGAGACAAACTAAAGACTCCTTCAAGATCTGAATCCTCTGAAAATACGTATAAATATATAACCATATCTGTGTAGATAAAAACTTTAAGTGTTCTATCTTTTCCTTACCCATGCCTTCCCTCAATGTTCTAGAATAAGTGAGAGTTGGTTATAATAAAACCAACCAATTCAGAGAATTTGTGATTAACTAATTGATAACCATAAGGCTTGGGAATTATAATTAGATATTTTGATTCCAAGTCATACTAACAGAAAACTGTATTTCATGTCACCATTGGCTTGGGCTCTATTGGACCTGACAATATAGGTCTATGGCCAAAGGGAGATAAGTTCAGGTCAAGGGATGACCATGAATTCTAAATCCTGTCAACTCCAGTAAGTGTTTTAGTGAATATACCACTTGGTCCTGTCAGCTACTTGGTCCTTCTAATTGTAGCAACATATTTTTCTTAAATGCTTTCCTATAAATACCTAGCAAAATCAGATCCTGACCCTTTCACATGCTTTATGGTTACTTAGTAGTATTTGGGACAAAGGGGTTAATAGAAGATGTTGGACTCTAACAACCATGTAACCTAGTTCCCTATACTAATACAGGGCCAGTCCCTATCCTTTTCCTTACCCTGACATTTGTAGAACACCTCATACTCTCAAAGTATTTTTATATGCATTTTATAACGAACAAAATATTCCTTTTTGTTACATTGGACAATTATTTTTATACCCATTTGACAGATGAAGAAACTGAGTGCTGTAGAGGTTATTCCAATAAGTAGTTCATTCCAATCTTCACATCTAATCACTGGAAGTACTGAGACAAAGTTAGAGGTCTCACAATTCTCAATCCAATTTTCTTTCTAAACACATAAAGCATTATTTCTCAGTCAGTATTACATGGTACCCTGGGATTTTAAACAATGAGAATACAGATTCTGTGAGAAAATGTCAATACTCTGCTCCATAAAATATTAAATATGAAATTGTGTATGTGTCAAAATATTTATTACATGTAACAATTTTAACAACTAAAAATAGACTCAATTTCTTCTATTTTACTCAAAAATTTCCCCTGGACTCCTCTTTATTTTGATGATATTCCACACCACCAGTTCCTTTGAACTAACATTTATGTGCTTGATCAATATTTCAAGATAAAAAGTGTCCTGTGGCTAAATTGGTTTGAGGAATGTGTCTCTAGGGATTAACCTATTAAATCATCCATGGCTTAACACAGCATGGTGTCATAGAGCATAGGGCTTGGATTCACAAAGTCTGGATTCAAATCTGAGTTCTGCCTCATACCAGCTACATGATTTTGAATTGGTCACCATCCTTCTCTGAGATGCAGTTTTTTCAACTATAAAATGAAAAGGCTAGACTACATAATCTTAAAGATTCTGTCCCAGATTTAGTATGCTATGATCCATACTGACATAGTACTCACTGACAAAACAAAGGAGTATATATATATATATAATATATATGTATATATGTATATACATATAATAGTGAGAAGAGTGAGTCTCAGCAATTTCATAACACACGCAAGTCAAGACATCATCCCATGAAGTCAATGATCCCCTTTGAAAACAAGGGTCAAACAACAATAACCACAAGCCAGACAATGTGAAAATAGATAATCCAAAGGAATATGAAGTTTTGGAAGACAGAAAAGAACTAAAATAAAATAAAACAATACCCAACATTTTTAATGTGATTCACAAATGTTGCTTATCCTGGTTCCTTTCAATAAAACTTAATATTTTACATCTCTTGCTTCTCTTCTTTTTTCCCCATCTCTGGTTATGTCAATAGCTATGTGCTTTGATTTTCTTAAACTGTAGAAAACACTTTTGTTCAAGCGAACAGTTGACTTTATCTTTTAAAACCTGATGTTTGATGTGGCAAGACTCTATTTATGATGTCATCTTGTCACTTTTGCTAAAAACTAATAGTTTTCTGTTGATTCTTTCAAATAGAATTTGAAGTTGAGATGGTTTATTATTCACCATTAAGAAGACTTCTATTAGATCTATAAGAGCTCATGATATTCTTTCTGGGACAATTTCTTCAAGATAACACATACAGATTGCTTATGGGCTCTCCAGGCAGGTATGACTGGGGCAGCTAGGTGGCAGTGGATAGAGCACTGCATTTGGAATCAGGCAAACTCATCTTCATGAATTCAAATCTGACCTCAGAAGCTTGTTAGCTGTGTAAGCCTGGGAAAGGCACTTAACCCTGTTTGCCTCAGTTTTCTCATCTGTAAAGTGAGCTGATGACCCTGGGCAAGTTACTGGGACCCTGGGCAAGTCACTTGACCCTGAAATGCCTCACCAAAAAAAAAAAAAAGGAAAAATAAATAAATAAAGTGAACTGGAGAAGGAAGGGAAAACCATTCCACTATCTTTGACAAGAAAACCCCAAAAGGGATCAGGAAGAGTTGGACGCAATTAAAAAAATGACTGAACAACAAAACAAGAGTTGCCTAAAATAATATTTAATCGATTAATATAATAATAACTCACAGTTCTAGACCACTTTCAGGATTACAAGGTACTGTCTCCACAAAATCCTTTGAAGTAAGGAGTGCATGCATTGATTATCTTGTGATACAGATGAGGAGGGGCAGCTAGGTGATGCAGTGGATAGAACACCAGCCCTGAAGTCAGGAGGAGTACCTGAGTTCAAATCCGGCCTCAGACACATAACACTTACTAGCTATGTGACCCTGGGCAAGTCACTTAACCCCATTGCCTAACCAAAAGAAAGAAAAAAAAAAAGAAACAGATGAGGATCAGAGAAATTAAATGACTCACCCAAGATCATGCAGCTAGTACATTTCTGGGCCCAGTTCAGATCGTCTGATTCTGAAACCAGAGAATTTTCCATGATCCTCTGAGCTCTGTTCTTTTCATTTAAAGCTACTTGTATCTAATCTCACGAGGATATAAAACACAGAATAAGCTTACATCAAAAACATGGATAAGAATAAAATGATTTACCCAATAATGTGACAGATTACTACCTTGTCTAACATCAGTGATTCTCTGACTAATTAACATGCATCATGAGAATTATTTTTTTTAAAGAAGCAGACTCTTAAGGACTCTGTGCAGTTAATAAGAAGATTCCATAAGTATGTTAATATCATTTTGATAAAGATTTTAAGGGATTTAGCTAGCTGAGTTTCAAAAGTCAGGTCTATCCTCATGAAAATAATTTCCTGAACACTAACCAAAGATAAGAGCATCAGGCTTTACAGACTGTGTTCAGTTATTCTTGCAACCCCTGGACTCTCTCCCTTGCAAACACTGGTAACTGTGCCAGACTCTGACACAGCTTGCCTTGCAAACACAGGCATTGTAGCCAAGGATTCCAGGACATGAGAGGCATCTCTAAGTACCCAAGTCCTTTCCATTAAAGCACAGATGATACTTGTTTGGTACCCAAACAGGGCAGTCAGTACTGAAACATCTGGAATGCTTCCCATGCAAACACAAGAAAGGATGCCCAGAAAGTTAGTGCATTCTCCTGGAATCACTTTTCCTTTGCCTGGGTTTACTTACTGCTTAGACAAAAAGGCTATCAATGTTTAAGGGTTTCCCTAAAGAATATGTGCTTCTTTGCATTTGCCTGCTTATTTTGCTATATCAAAGCAATGTACATTGTTAGGGGCATGCTGTGGAGGGAGGTAGGATTGGGGGATGTATTATTATTTGTATATTCCTGGTAAATCCTAGGATTTACTTCCATTTTGTCTTAAATAGTCAGCTCTCAGACTCTAAGTTGCAGAGAAAACAATGATCAGCATTGCTAGAGGAAATTTCCTTATCTTGAATTGATGAAATTCAAAAATCCTCCATATAAGGAAGGCTTCCAAACCAGCAATCTGCTCATTTCCTATCTGCTTGCATTTCTTGGATTAGACTCCACCGACCCCTCCCCCACATTTAGATTTCTTTTGTGGATTTTCTCCCCATTAGATCATAAGCTCCTTAGGGGCAGGGGCTATCTTTCTTTTTCATTTTTGTATCTGCAATGCTTAACACAAATGCATATTGAGTGACTAAAATCACATTAGTTCCTATAGCTATTCCTTGAACAGGGGGCATGAAAGAGTTTACTGAAATTCAAAGGACCTCCCCACCAAAAGTTGGGAAACTCTGCTAGAGACAAAAAAGGGTATAAGACCTGATAGGAAATTTCAAGACCGTCTAGATCAACCTCCTTGTCTTAGAGATCATGAAACTTAGTCTCAGATTGTTTAAGTGACTTAGCCAAGGCCTCAGACCTAGTAAATATCAGAAGAGTCAGGTCTTATAATTCCAAGTATAGTATTCATTCCACTACATCATGCTGCCTTCTTCTTTTCCTAAGATATCCTAGAGCTTGCCCTATAAAACATGGCATTTTATGTCTGATTTCTGAGGTTATTCCATCACATCAATGTCAGGGAGATGGTGTCAAATATACCCTTCTCTCCTTTGCTGAAATAACTCATTCTTTTCAACCAAAATAAAATGTCTCCCATCCTGCTATAAAGTAAATACTGACGTAAGATGAAAAGCTGTATCTGGAAAGAATGGGACTTTAAATGCCTCATACTTTGATTAAAAATGCTTTTGTCAATTACAGATTGATTTTTGCAGCTCATTACGGTGATGGATGTCGGGACCAGAGGACGTGGTATTTTACCACTCGGCCTGTGGGTGTACTCAGCTAGGAAAGGATGAAGGAGAAAGCACAATTATATCCCAGCACTCACCCATGTGCTAGTACTGACCTAATGGGCACTACTGGGATAATTTGGGAAAATAGCATCATCAGGAATGGCTAAAAAAAGAAAAAAGCACTGAGCCCTTAGAGGAAAGAACACTTTTCAACATATATTTCCTGGCAATCTGCTAAGATTGGCACCACATGGTAAGTAGCACAAAGCATCATCAGCTGGGTTTTTAAGCAGGCTAGAATGCTTAGGCAAAGACAGAAGTTAGGAATGTGCCAGTGGATGTGTAAATTAATCAATCAATCAATCAACAAGTATTTATTTAGTAAGTATCTATTATACACTAAGCATGATGCTAGGTATTAAGAAGACAAAGACAATACTGAAACTGTTCTTGCCCTCAAGAACTAACATTTGGAATGTGTGTGTGTGGGGGAAGCAACATGCATATACCATATGTGTATATACACAGTGATTTTGTGAGAGGTAGAACAGAGATTCAGAGATTATACTGTAGCTAAGCTTTTGGGGGAAAAACAACAACAACAACTAGGGATTCTAAGGAATGGAAGAGAACAAGGAATGCATTCTAGGCATAGGAGACAACCTGGTCAAGGGCACAGGAACTGGCAATATAGCTCTGTGGGTGGTTTCCAAAAGGGCAGTTGGGTTAGATTTTAAAGAGCTGAAATGAAAAATATCAGGTACAATAAATTCAGGAAAGGTAGGTTGGAGGCACATTGGAATGGGTTTTAAGTTCCAAATGAAGGGGGGGTGTGGTTGATCCTCAAAGTAAATGGGAATAACTGGTGTTTATTGAGTAGGGGGATGACTTGTTCTGCGTTTTGGTGTAGTTTTGGTAGCTGTGTGGAACCTGGACTTGAGAGAGGACAGAACTGAGAGAAAGAGACCAATTAGGAGGTGAGATGATATGAACCAGGATAGTGTCCATGTTAGTAGAGAGATTAGGGCAGGTATAAGAGATTTTATAGAGGTAGAGCTGAGAACAGTTGGCAACAGATTGTTACATGGGGTAAGAGTGAGGGACTAAGAATGACTCCAAGGTTGTGAACTCGTGTGACTAGAAGGTGGCAGTAACCTTGGCAAAAATACATTAAAAATAGATGCAGGTATGCACATACACAGATTTAATACGTATATGTGTGTATATCCACATACATGAACATAAAATATAAACTATGTAACAAATGTATTGTAAATGTGTGTATGGAATAGAATGTGTATGCATAGATGCACAAAGATACACTGTTGAAAACTAATCTTGGACCTTATCATTAAATAAATCTCAAAATATTTGAACACAGCTTGCTGAGACTAATGCTGTTATTCTTTTATGCACTGGACTCTCCTTTGCAAATATATCTCTCTGTGTGTGTGTGTGTGTGTGTGTGTGTGTGTGTGTAAGCTTACATAAATTATTGCATCATATCAGTTTCAGGGATATGTTGTCAAAAATATCCTTCTCTTCCTTGACCCATATAGTACCAGAAGCAGAAGGAAACTATGGAAGATTAAAATGAGGTGAGAAAGAAGTGCAGCAAGCGATGCAGATAAGAGCAGGTAAAATGATGTGTTGTGTCCTGGGATGATTTGGGGGAAGGAGTCGTTTTATGTAGCAGCTAGGTGGTATAGATCAGGAAGACTCAAATGCAAATTCACCCTTGGAAACTTATTAGCTTGGGTAAGTCACTTAACTTCTGTCTGCCTTGGTTTCTTCATTTGTAAAGTGGTGATGATAATAATAGCACTTATATTTCAGAGGTGTTATAAGGATAAAAACAAATGATATAATTCTACAGTACTTTATAATTCTTAAAGTGCTATATAAATGCTAGCTATGATTATGATGGAGGTAGCTAGGTGACTCAGTGTATAGAGTGCTAAGATCTGAGTTCAAATCCATGATACTTACTAGCTGTGTTATCCTGAGCAAGTCACTTAAAACCTCTGTTTGCCTTAATCTACTGGAGAAGAAAATGGTAAACCATTCCAGAATCTTTTCCAAGAAAATGTCATGTATATGGTCGACGGGGTCACAAAGAGTCGGACATGACTGAATGAATGAACAACAATGATGTATATTTGGTTTTATGTGCTTGTCCTTATAGTTAATCATAATCCTTATGATAAAATAGACAAAACTTATGAAATCTAAGTATATAGTGTTGAATACTTGTCTCCCATTTATACAATGATGGTGATGCATACATAAGGTTGAGAATTGAAGAAAATTAATCTTCAGTCATTTGAATGCAAACCCCCTGAGGGCAGGAACTGTTTTACTTTTCTCATTTTATCTCAAATACCTAGCATAATGCCTGGCAGAAATTAAATGTTTAATAAATGATTTTTTAGCTGTATAAGACTGACACCAGAGGCCTTAGGACTAGGAAAGGGGAAAAGTCTTTTGAAATAGAAGATTTTGAGGCCTGTCAATTCTATGACTATAGCAAAATTAGGTCATATATATACAAAATAGGTTTTTTATAATATTCTATTATGAACGCAAATGTATTTGTGGTCTTCCTTCATGATGATGTATCTCTTGTTTGTGGGTTCTCTAGAATTCCAATACTGTGAAGTGGAACTAGAGTGATAAAAAGACATAAGGATTTTATATAATATAAAGTCAAGTAATATAATGCAAGGTAAGGTAATGTAAAAAGGATTGCATATATAAAACCTGATATTGGTGGAAATGGACAGTGGTGCATCATGTCTTGAGAAATTCCTTATAGTTGGCATCAAATTTAGGACAACAACTTAGATCTTGGATTTAGTAGTCATTGGGAGTGAAAAGTAACCCGGAGGGGACAGGAGGGAAGAATAGACCAAGAAATGTCATATACTGTCTTTGTGATGTATATGAAATATTTTATATATGTATATATATGAAACATTATATATAATACGTATGTGTATATGTATGTGTATGTGTGTATGTGTGTGTGTGTGTGTGTGTGTGTGTATATATGAGAGAATGAGAGATCTCCTTTCCTTCCTTTCTTCCCTTTCTTTTTTATTTCCTTCCTTCTTTTCTTCCCTTCCCAGATTAAATATTGTACCACCACTGGATTGGTAGTGTTTAGTTATTTAGGAAAGATTTTTGATATATAGATAGATAGATAGATAGATAGATAGATAGATAGATAGATAGATGGATAGATAGATAGATACACACACATATATGTATATATATGAGAGAGAAAGATTCTTCCTTCTTTCCTTCCTTTCTTTCCTTCTTCTTTCTATTCTCCCTTCCAAGATTAAATATTGCACTACCACTGAATCAGTAGCGTTTGGTTATTTAGGAAACTGATTTACTACAACACTGACTTGTAGACTAATGGGATACCACATATTTGTGTGTGTGTGTGTGTGTGTGTGTGTGTGTGTGTGTGTGTGTGTGTGTACCAGAGGCTGGCAAGTGATAATATTATATACAAGCCATCATCACTATAAACATTTCTAGTCCAAGTCCTGCTGATAGGGTAAAATTTGAAAGGAGAAACAACACTGTCAGCAATAAAATTGCTAAGGACAGCAATGATGACACCCATATTAATGGCCCTTCAGCCTCCGGCTCTTAGTGTTGCCTAATGTCTACCATACAAGTAAAAAAAAAATCAGAATTATTTCTTGCTAACACCAAGAGCACATGATCTAGAAAATGGAAAACTGATCACTAGTCCTGATGTCATATTTATGGGTACAACAGGATGACAGTTGTCCAAGGAGTCCATGACCAGAAAATAACCTTGGTCAAAAGGAACTTCAGATAACTCAGAAACTGATAGAGTCATTGAATCTCTCCAGCACCTCCATCTATCCTTTTCAGAGGTAGTGGGGAGTGGGCAGCAATCATGATTAAGTACAGAAATTTATTCAGCAACATCCTATTGTCCTGACATATTGTCCCTACTTCAGTGCTATTCACCATTGCTGCTGCTTTTGCCAACCAACATTCATTCTACCTTTTATATTCCTAGGTTTCAAACTGTAGTCATAGAGTCATAAAAGGAACCTCTGAAGTAGTTTACAACAGTGGTGTCAAACTCCAATAGAAATAAGGGTCACTAAATCATACATAAGGATACCTGTGGTCTATATATTGACTTTAAAACCACATTTTAACATTATCTATGTCCCATGGTATTTTTGTTTATTTTGTTACATATTTCCCAATTATGTTTTATAGGCTTTGAGCAATATTTGGGGGCAGTGCAGCTGTGTGTTTGACCCCTCTGGTTTATACCCTACCTAAGGCATGAATCTGCTCTACAATAAACCTAGTGGCCACCCAGGTCCTATTTGAGCACTTCAAATGGTGGGAAACTTATTAATCAGCTAGTAATTCTATTTTGATAATCATATTAAAAAGTTTTTTCTTATCATGCAAAGTGAAGTGAGTAGAACCAGAAGAACATTGTACATAGTAACAGAAATATTGTACAGATGATCAACTGTAAAAAAACAAAAAACAAAAACCAAAAAAACAATTTAACTACTTGGATTGAGTCAAGGATCCAAAACAATTACAAAGGACCCATGATGAAAAATTCTATCCACTTCCAGAGGGAGAACTGATAAACACTGAATGCAGATTGAAGCATACTTCTTTTTTTGCTTTCTTTATTTTTATTGTTTTATTCTATTTGTGTTTTCCTTTGAAACATGGATAATATGGAAATATGTTTGGCATGAGCTCACATGTATGATCAAAATCAAAGTTCTTGCCTTCTCAAGAGGGGGGAAGGACAGGAGGAAGGGAGAGAATTTGGAACTAAAATGCTTTTTTTTTAAATTGGTAAAAAAAATTTATATGTAATTGGGAAATAATGAAATAAAAATGTGTTTTAAAAGAAAACTTACTCTTAAACTGAACCAAAATCTATCCCCTTTTTACTTCCAGTCATTTGTTCATGTTATCCCCTTTGGTGCTAAACAGAATAAGTCAAATTCATGTTTTTTACTTGAAAGATTTTCAAATATTTCTGAAGAACAATCATACCCCCTAAGACAACTGAAGGACTCAACCTGTGGCCCATCATTTTTTAAAAATATTTTTATGTCTGCATTTTAATATTATGAGCATAATGTCTGGAACACAGTAGGCACTTAAACATGTTTATTGAATTGAATTAATTGGTTTCCTTTGTAAGCATATGCATTTCATCTTATGCATTTACAAACATTATTCTAAGAATGGGCTTATAAGCTTCATCAACCCTCCAAAGGGCACAATTTTGTCCAGATTGGGAGCAACTTTGTTCAAATTGGAGGAAAAAAAAAGTTGAGTACTTTCTTCTCCAGTTTCAAAATCCCAATTTTTTTCAAATCATTATGATCTGGCATACTTTCAAGTTTAATAATTTTTGTGGTCACTTTTTCTAGAGTACTCAAGGTTGTCAATGTGCCCAACAAAGTATAGTGCTTTCATCAATAAAACATGGAGATGAATCCATAGATAACATAGATTTCAATGTTTGTATGAATCTATAAGCAAATCTGTATGAATTTATGTCAAGTGCAATTTCATGGAGATTCCATTCAGTTATAGATTAGACTAGCTGGCTATTTGAGTTTCCTTCTAGCTCTAAATCATGTGATATTATGATTATCACTGGCATTTATTTTTTCTCTCTTTAAGTTAGAGATTGGATCAGATGACTTAGAAGGTCATTTCCAGGTCTTCATCTATGATCGTATAACCTTAGATCTCTGAACCTTTATTTCCTCACCTGTAAAATAAAAGGTTTGAACTAGCTAGTGTCAAAGGTCCCTCCGAGCCCAATGTTCTCAGGGATCTCTAGTTCTTGAAATTTCTATTATAATTTTTGTTAACAAAGTTCCTCATGGAAATGGAATGAAGAGTGCCCTGACCAGAAAGATGTGAAATTAATAGCTCTTAAGAATTCTCAGGATGAATTTGCATCCCATTCTACTTTGATACCTCATTAGTCATAAAGGCTTCACCTAAATTAGCCAATCGCAAAACCAAATCTTGATGTCCAAACTCCATCTCCCTTAAAGTCTTAGAGAAAGTATTGGCTCTACTCCTAGCTAAAATTAACCTCTTCGCCTATAGCCTCTATCTCATTCCCTCTCATCATTTCTGCAACCTATACCTATGAATCATCCCTTCTATAGCCTGCATCTTCCAACTTTTCCCTTTAATCTTTCCCTTTAATCTACAAACATGTTCAGGTTAAAAAAATTTAGAAATTAAAATAATTTTTCATTCTAGAATATTATCACGTTAGACTAAGTTCTAACAAGCACTTTACAGATTTTATATACATTATCTCATTTGATCCTTACAACAACCCTGTGAGGTAGGTTCTATTGTACCATTTTATTGTACTATTTCACAGAAGAAGAAACTGAAGCTTAGAGAAGTCAAGTAATTTACCTAGAGTCATAGATTTTAAGTATTTGAAGCAGGAGTTGAGCTTAGGTTTTGCTTATTCCACATCCAGCACTTTATCTGCCATCTAGCTGTCTCTTTATAGTCTAACTCTATGTCTACATCCAATCATTCCTCAACCTCTTGTCTCTTGGGATTCATGATTCTTTTAAGATTAATATCAAAAGCCACATTCTGTGCAAGGTCTTTGCTTCATGTTAAGAGAAAAGAAAAGAAATCCAAGAATAGAATCTTGAATGGTACCCCTCATTTAAGGGAAGAGAAGAAAATAAAGAGTAGTTAGGTGACATGATGAAATATATGCTATCAGAAAATCAGATGATTTTAGTAGCTGAGTGGGAACAGGTAGGCCTAGGGATAGACTTGAGGTAGAGGGAGAAAGTTAGAGACTTGAGGTGGGTTTTAACAATAGTCCAAGCAAGAGGTGATGAATAGCTGCAAAAAGATCATGGTTACATGAGTGGAGAGTAGGCTATCTATTTAAAAAGTATTGTTAAGGTATAAAGGAAAAGATTTGATGATAGATTGGATATGTAGGGTGAATATAAATGAGGAGTTGAGGATGATGCTGAGGTTATGAGTCTGTTTGATTAGAAGGGTCCTGTTCCCTTTCATAGTAATATCAGAGTTTGGAAAAGGGGAGGATTTTGTGGTAAATACAATCAGTTTTGGTTTGGGCACATTGACTTTGCTTTGTAATAGTGTGGAACTATAGGGATGTAAACTATTATGGCCAGAGAAAGAACTGATAAATAGAACTATGTAAATAATGATTTTACATACATACATATATATGCATATATATTCATATTTATGTCTAATGGTAGCTAGGTCTCTAGGAAGGAGAGGGAAGAAAAAAGAAATTTACATGATAACTTTATTATATATTTAAAAGGAATAGCAAGTGCATAATATATCTGTAATTTCATGTGAAATCATCTTTTTCTTATTCTTATATGCTATGGAAATGCTTTTCTTATTTCATAAATTAAAAATAAAATAAATAAATTTTTAAAAAAATAATCAAGAGATAGAATCTGTTGACGTGGACTAGTTTTGCAGTTTTATGTCAGGTAAGTCAATCAGAATGATGATGAGTATGAAATAATATCTGAATAATAAAAAAGATTGAACATGAAGAAAAGGTAGCATCTTAGAATAGAAAGGGTATTGAATTTAAAGTCAGAACAGGTGGGTATGAATCCTTTCTCTTTTACTTACACCTTTGTGATCTTTGACAACTCTCTGAGACTTAGTCTCGCCATCAGTAAAATGACAGGGCTGGAGTAGATGACCTCTAAGTTCTCTTTATGCTTTAAAATCTATGATCTTATTTTCACTATTCTCTTGGCAATGTTGCTTCTGTCTGAGCTCCCTACCTATGCATTCTAGAAATATATAGAGGATATTCCACATTAAGAAAAGGTAACCATCAAAGACTTTGGAAAGCACATGGAAAGGGTATTAATAATGATGATGATGATAATGATATAAGAAAAGCAGTTGAATAATGTAAGTGGGTGCACAAAAGCACAACCTCAGTTTGATGGAAGCCATGCTCATAATGGAGAATAACAATTCTAAAACTCTGACCATTACTGTACTGCACATGAATCTAAGGCAATTGCTCTGGTGCCAGATTTATGCTTCTCTAAACTGAACCTGTCACAGAGCCTCCACAGCTGAGCATGCATGCACAGTGAATAATAGCCCTTCCAGTTACTCTAATGGCTGCACAGGTAATAGAAAGACTCCGATTATAGTGAAACACACCTGTGTAATTACTACATACCAGGAGCTCAAACAAGCCATTTTCCTCCCTTGTATATGAAACCCAAGGCCTGATCTCAACACAAGTTGACAACAAGGGTAATTTCCTCCCCACCCCCACTTCCTGATTCGGTGTGTGGCACTGAAGTGTTAGTTTAATCTCACCTCATCTTCCAAGATCATTGGATTTTATAGGATGGAATGGCCTCATTATGTGACCTTAATGAATTGTGTATCCTACACAAATTGCTGGGCTTTCCATTCTATTTAAATAGAACTCCCTTGACTTAGTACAACATTCCACTGACATCCGCTGTAGAATCTCGGTATGGAGGAGGTGGGAAAACAAATAAATGTGATAGTAAGGTCTGAAAATTAGGTGCCCTAGTGGCTGTGCTCAGTATATATCTGTTTTCAGTGGACTCTAATGTGGAGCTAATTTTTCAGTGGACTCTAATGTGGAGCTAATTTTTGTTCTCCTTGATTTTGATCCTTAGATTAAATTCAACATATATTTATATAACATATATTTATATTTATATGTTTATAAATGGAATATTATCATCTAAACACGGCACAATCTAAAGAGAAAAAAAGATGTTAACAAATATCAAAAATATATAAGGAAAAGCAAAAGAAATATAAAGAGAAGAGAAGGAATAAGCATTTATACACCATTTACTATGTGTTAGCTACTGTGCTGATATCGTTTTTTTTTTTTTAACAAATATCTCATTTGATTTTCACAACAACTTTGTGAGGTAGGGGCTATTATTATCCCTATTTTACAGTTGAGGAAATTGAGGGAAGCAGAGGTTAAATGGTTTGCCCAGGGTCACACAGGTCTACTCAAGTCTAGGCCCAGCACTCTAGCATCTTCCTCAATCAAGGCCATGAGAAATTTGAGAAGAAGCTGGTCACTTTCATACAGAGGATAGGGAGGGAAAGGTTGTATGGCTGGGATTGGATACCTGCAGCCTCGAGGCCACATGTGGCCCTCTAGGTCCTCAAGTGCAGCCCTTTGACTGAATCCAAACTTCACAGAGCAAATCCCCTTAATAAAAGGACTTGCTCTGTAAAACTTGGACTCAGTCAAAAGGCTGCACCGGAGAACCTAGAGGGCCACATGTGGCCTTGTGGCAACAAGTTCTCCACCACTGTTTTATGGGATAGGTGCTACAACTTGAATTAAAAAAGTGACTTGGATGAATGGCACACAGAAAGGGAGAGTTGATAGGATGATATTTGGGGATTGAGAGAAGCCTAGTTTGGCTGTAAACAGTATGGCTGTTTGGGTCAAATGGAAATATATAGATAAAATGCTTGGTAAACCTTAAATGTTTTAAAATAGTTACCTCTTATTATTAATAATTCAGTCCAATCAACATGTATGAAGTACATGTATGCATTTCTGCATGCAAAGATAAAGCCAAATGTATACTGGTAAATGTTTAACAATCCCCTCTCTGGGAAAAAAATGTACATGCAACACAATTTTTAAATTTAATTTGAATTATTAGCATTTTCTCCATCACTGCTTCAAGTCTAGACAACAAACAAAACAATAAATCAATCCCTGATTTATAGCAGTTGCTGATTTCTGAGGTATAAATTCTGATGGTGAAATTTAACAATTGGCTTTAGCTATAGGTGGGAGCTAGCTCCAGCATACCACTGGCCATTACATAGAGTATGTGAAGGGAAGAGAGAGGGAATATGGGATAAGACTGGATCCAAACTGTAGAGGGCCTTGAATTCCAGAATAAGGAGGCTTTTGAGTAGACCTGTTCACAATGGTACATTAGAGTGATTGCTTGAGCAGTAGAGTGACAGGACAATTGGAGAAGAGATAATTTATAGAATTTATAGTCTATGGTGCTATTGCAATAGCTTAGGTAAAAATAAATATATATTTGAACTAAGGCAAGTAGAAATAGAAAGTAGGATATAGAATAGATAATGCAGTGGTAGAATGAACAGAGTTTGACCACTGATTGGAGACAGGAGGTTATGGAAAAGGAAGAGTCAACAAATACTTTGAGGTTTTTGAGTCTGGGCGAATGGAAGGACACAATGACAGCAAAAATAGAGGTTAGAAGAAATGACAAATTGATTGAGGAGGTGGACAATGGGGAATTTAATCCCAGACATTTTATATTTGAGATGTTGGTTCATCATCCCACTGGGAAGAGGTATAAGATTGGAGCTCTGTGTTAATGGTTAATGATAATTAATAGGTCAAGGGTAGAGACATGGAAGTGATCTGTATAATGATAATACTTGATGGATAGAGTGGATGAGCTCACTAAGGAAGAGAATTTCAAGAGAAGACCAAGGACAGAAGCATCTTAGGTGATATCTTCATTTAGGGGTTAAATGATGGGGCAAAAGAGAATCATCATGGAGACAGGGCGTTAACCAATGTTAGTTCCAAACAATATTTGGAAGAATAAATAATCTACTGCCTGGCAATTAACAAATCCGGTGTAGTACATACAATAGATGCTCACCGAATGCTTATTTATTAAATGTGTGATTATATGAATATTTTAAATCAAGAATACCTGCTAAAAGGAAGGAAACAGACTGTTTTAAGATACAATATAGTTAAATTTAGGAGAAAAGAATCATAGGCAGAAAAAGCTTTTAGTTCATTACTATTCTCATTTGGGGAACACACACAGTTTTTCTTTGGCATATATTTGGGATTCTCCCTGATATTACTGGAATATAATTTGTGATTTGAAAAATAATATTTCTTTCTTAAGACTTAGTTTCTCCTTTTCTCCAGCTCTGGACACCCGCATTTGCTTCCTACTTGAAGAAATGGTGTGAAGATGGATGTAGTGATTTAGTTATATTTTATTTCTAACCATTTCGATGTAACAATTTCAGCAGTTTTTTTTTAAAGTAAGTAATGCAAGTTCAAAAGAATGAGAGGAGTAAGCCTATCCATTGACTGCCAATGCCTAAATGCAGTGTAGTGTAAACAATAGGTGCTCAATAAATACTGAATGAATGAGTAAATTAAAGAATAGCTAAATCCAACAATGCATGACAAAGGAAAAGAATCACCTACTTTAAGACATAATGTCACTAGCTAGAAGGCATTATTAGCTACTTATAATAACAGCAATGACTGTAATAATTATACTTTGCTGGAAATTCTGGAGAAACTAGGGTGCCTCCATTGTCTCTGCGTGACACTCTCCCATCACTATGCTGTTAATTATTCTTAAGATCACTTACTTTTCATTTGTTTGGGCTTTTTTTAAAGTTGATGAGATCATTAAATGTATCAGACTATCTAAATAAATTTGAAGTGTATTAAGACATTGTATAGCCTTTGAACTAGAAACAGAAGGGTAAAGGGATTCATTTTTAAAGAAATTAAAGTAATAAAGAAAAACGGGTGCACTTTATTTTAAGTGCCCATTAACTAGAGCAGAACAGAGACTAAGTTAAAATGGAACTCTCTAGGGAATATACATATGGAACACATGCATTCCTTCACACATATGCAATAAGTCATTAGCCCCAATAATCCAGCCTTATAGAATAACCATCAAGCACATTCATACTTTGTACTCTGGGGAGAAAAGGGAATCTGCCTGAAACATCACTTCCTATGAAAGACTCATTTAACCAATTGAGATATTTCTTCATTTTACTGATGAAAAATCTTTATCCATTCTTCCCATGTAGCTATTGCAAGATTTAAACAGGACTGGTAGGAGGTAGAGGGTGAAAGGGAGAATGACACAAAATATTTTATGCAAATCAATGAGTTCTAATTCATTACTTAAAAAAATAACATTTCCCCATAAAATGAATAGCCAAAATCTCTTCATTTGGAGATATTATTCTTGGTATGTTCAAGATATGTTAGCTAATTCTTAAAATTTTCTTGATTTGCCTCAGTAAGCATTTTGGCTAGTTGCTGAAGTTAATAGTGATTAATAGAACCAAGATTAAATACTTAATAAACTAGGTTTTCTGTATCTATTGACAGACTGAAAGGCTCAAGTACCAAAGATGTCTCTCCCTAAATATCTGTCACTACATCTAAAATTCTTTTCGGTCAAACAGAAAACTCATTAATTAACACACAAAAACAAATTTGTTTATCTGGGTAGCAATTACCTACCAGAAAGCAAATACTTGAGGCTATATAGAAGCCAGCCAGGTAAACTCTAATAGAAAGCCTGGGAGCATATGGTACCGATCAGGGACTGGCTGGTAACGTCAATGGGTTGTTCTGGGAAGTGGGGTCTCATGGGGTAATTAGAAACTAGAAAATGATTGAAAAGGAAAAGGTGGATGACCTTGAAGAGAAGAGAGACATCTCAGTTAACAGGGCTAAATTAAACATATCTATATATATGCATACACACATATGATTATAACAAAATTTTATCAGAATTATTGTCATAAAATTTCCAAATATGACTAAATTAGACTTGCTGAAAATTTTGCAAAAACCAAATGAGAAATTAACAAAAAACTACAGATTTCAAATTTGAATTCCAAATCATAGCACTCCAATTGATGGAGAAGATCTCTGTGAATATCACTACCTCTTCTATCTACCTCTTAGTTTCAGAGCCCTGAAATGTAAATATATTTTAGCTCCTTGAGCATCCCTTGTCTTTCTTCCTTCTCACCCCAGTAGTATAATAATGGGTTGGGTTGGGGTTGATCTTTAATATAATCCCCCTTATAACCATGAGAAAACATTCATAAAGTAGCTAACCTAGGTAGGACCACAGTGGGGCCAGGCAAGAGAGGAAAGCTAACAGATAGTGCTGACATTTATGTATGTAGCTATTTAATGTTTACAAAGTGTTTTACATATATTATCTCCCTTGATCTCTATAGGAAATGAATGAATGTATGACCTTGACCTCATCAGTTCTACTTAGCTACTTGGAAGCTTCCACAGCAAAGTACTTACTTAGTACTATAGTCAGATAATGGACTTCTAAAACGGAGATTCCTTAACTTTGTTATGCAGAATCTTGGCCTTCTCCATTATTGGAACAGAGATTTTGTGAAATAAAGTTAGTGTTCAGGAGACAAATTTTCCTCTAAATAATTGATCATGTATGTATCAAATTTTTACTTCCCCGAAGTCCTACCTTTCATCCTTCATCATGGTGTGGATGCGATCCTGGGTTCTCAAAGGCTAGAGTAAGAGTCCTGGCAAATTCATCTACGCTCTAAATGCTTAGAGTTTACGGTCAATGATAGAGGATATTATATCTATCGTTGGAGCATCAGCCTAGGAAATTTGATACAGATCTACTTCAAGATGGGTTTTTTTTTGCCATAAGTCTTGAAGCCCATCTATTAAATTTTATCGGGCCTGTGATTTATCTCTAAAGGAGTACTTGCTTAATGAAATAATAGGCCATAAAGATTTTTAAAGTATTCAACTAGATTTTAAAAACAATAGCTTTTTTATTTGATTCAGTTTTTTTTCAGAATGAAAATGACCTTTTCCCCTTTGTTTATTTTGTTAACAATTTCTCCTTAAGCACAATTTAGCCCAGAAATATTAAAAAAATTGAGTGAGAAAACAAGACTGCAGAGATCTTTTTATAGGCTTTATCTGATTCAAATCATTCTTAGACTCTTTATGGATAAAATTGGGAAGAGGACAACAAATACACTTCAAATGGAACAGATCTGCCAGTTTGTTTGTTTAGTAGAAGTTTCTCCCTGCAATTAATGCTAGTAGAATAATCACACTTGAACACCACCACTTCAGCATCTGCTGTACGATATAAAAAAATAGAAATAATTTTTAAGATAAGGTCAAGTCAGCTGGAAAAATTATATACAAATATAAACAGAAAAATAAATATATACAGAAGACAGTTATACTAAAGACATCACATTTTTAAAGGTACCCACATATCAATTTTCAAGATAGCTTAAAGAATTTCATAGGAGTGGAAAATATTTTGGGTATTATTATTAATTATCATTAGTATTTTTAATAACTGAGAAGTTATCAAAAATTACTTATCCATGAATCTCTTTTTCTCATCTGCTATTGATCTCTACACATTGCCTTTAGCTCTGCTTAATTGATCATTGTTTTCCCTGGAGCCTATGGGTAACAATAATAATGATGATTCATAAGGAAAGGTGGGCATAGAAATAGCATGGGCAAGAAGCAAAAGTGTGTTGGAGCTATCTCAAAACAGCTTTCAAGAACCCATGGTAAATTTTTCAGTGTGAGCATTTTCACAACAGAAATTGACGATTACTACAAATCAGAACTTGCTTTACTGTTTTGTCATTTTTCTAAACTTAAGAAATTGTTAAGATTGTAGATTAAATTTTAAAACGTGTATATATTATGATTTCTTCTTCTGGAGAAGCATCTATGAAACATTTGCCAGCATACACCTGGCAAGAAGACACAAGAGAGGACATGGAATTGATTAGATTTGCACACAGACAAATGGGTTTGGAGTTCCCATCCTTGAATCTGAGACTTTCTGGTTGCCAGGAAGGAGAATCGAGTTGCTGCAGGCTGACTGAGGTTTTCTGCTCTCAAGGCAGGCAAATGATGACTGATACAAGAATTGGAGATTAGTGGACAGCAGTAACTATGAGCTACTATGGCCAATGACTACCTGTGGTGACTGGAGCATGAGGAGGAGAGAAGGTGACAAGCACCAGAGACTTGTAAATCCTGGTGTGTTGATGCATCAAAATGGGTGTTTCCCTTTGCACAGTTCCCCTGACTTCTCTTCTTCATACTCTGAGCTACAGAGTCCGGGATCTGCTACACACATCCTTGTTCCCTACTTCTCTTATTCTCTTATCTATGATGCGTGACCACTTTCAGCTTGGGAACTCCTTGGCTACCTTTGAAGAATGGGTAGGGCCAATGGCTTAGGACTCCATGTGGGAATGATTATAAATTTTCCTTACTCTAGGTTCAATAACTACATGGTCACAATATATGTGTCTCTTTCCTGTGAATGTGAGAGATGTTGACAGAGAAAGGAAGTTCCTCGAATAAGAAAAAGGCTGGATCCATAGGCTTCCTATTTTTTAAAATATTCCAACAAACATTCCCTATAATGAGAAGCCCCAAAAGACAACAGAAGAATATATGGGGGGCTCCAGGAAAAGGAAACAAATTGCTAATAAGTAAGAAGTGGCATAGAAGACACCCCTGAGGGCAAGGATAACAAAAAAGTGAAGTGCCCTGTAGCAGAAGTGAAAGAAGAGAGATGGATAGGCCAAGGATGACACAAAAGCCAGAGGAAAATCTTCAACATAATTGGGTAGAGCCTCTACGAAGAGCTAGTAGAAAGACCTAATCAAGAATTGTGCAGAAAGAGATTGCATAGATGGATGGCTATCTCCAGTGATGGAGATAGTATCCATATTGATGAGAGAAGAGAACCCTAAAAGTATTGACATTTCTCTCGCGAAATCATTAAAGCTTGCTAAAAGCTATGAGTTTTTGTTTGAGTCTCCCCATCTTACCTGGGGAAATACAGGGGTACTCACCATCTGTTCCCCACTGTACTCGGCATAGGATCCTTGACTTGTTTTGTTTCTAAACTGAGCCAGTTCATCCCTCTTCAGGCGACTCCTTGATCCACGGACTCACCATATTAATCTCACAACTCAGACCAGTGCGTCTCAGAACTCTGGAGCTTAAGAGATCTGCCAGCTGCAGCCTCCCTGGTAGCGGGGTTTACAGTTTGTGTCCCCAGATTCAGCTTTCTTTTTCCATGAAGTCAGGTGAAACATGAAGGCTCAGTGGGATGAAAAGGAAGCTTGCATCTAAGATAGTTTGCTATATTATGTTTTTTTCTAGAGACCTAAATGAACACTATTGTTCTACAAACTGTTCATGTTGTTTTTTTCATCTTGAAAAATGTCCCTTAATAAGTAGGACTATATACAATGTAATCAGCTGCAATGCTTAGGATAAACGAGTACAGAACAGAGTTGGAATTAGGCCAGGTCCAAGTTTAATCAACAGACACCTACAGACATTCAAGGGAAATTAAGTTATTGCCACAAGCCTAAATATGTATGATGATAGTAATTGTATTTATTCAAAATTGTTTTTTTCAAATATATACAACCTCATTATTCACAAAGAATGGAAGGGTACTAATTAATTCTGATAATTGAGTTTTGCTTAGATAAGTTTTTAATGGAAGAGATGCATATTTGAGGGGATATAACCTCATTTCAGATGATAGAGGTCAAGATAATCAAGACTTGATGGCAATAGCTGATTAGAATGTGTTTCTGTTTCTACCATGCAGCATTTATTGCGTTTATAAACCACTCCCTTCACAAAGTCTCAGGGCACACATCTAAAATAGCATTAAAAAAAAGCTTAACCTCTATTCCACATAATTTTTATGCCACTTGGGCAAAGTTGGTATATACCCTTGGAAATCAGCAAGCTCTGATTTTCATCTAGTGATTGTCCTTGGGTAAATATCTTGCCTACAAAACTGTACTACATTATAGATACTTTTCAATTCCAATGTCCATCTCTCTAAGACAATACAACCCGGATTATATGAAGTTTTAGAGACTAAAATCAATACCTTGAGTTGCATCCAGGAAAGGTTAGGATAAAGGGAAGGATATAACACACCCAGTGAATACATTGTAAGGATACCCTTAAACAAACAGAAAGATGGCTACATGCTCACTGGCTAATGCTATTTAATTAATATTTGTAAACATTCTGAAAACTCCACGGAAATATGCGAGGCCATAGTAAGTTGTCAGTGACAAATAAATGGGCCATCATTGACTGTGATAAATAGCAACTGATAATGAAGATGTTCAAGGCAAGGATAAATAGAGTGAAACCTCACTGATTCAGGCTAATTAGGGGACACCCCTCCTACATTAGCAAAAAACCTAAATTACAGGGGATTTTTTCTTTAGTTTTGGTTTGTAATTTAACAAAGTGCCCCTTCGTTACTTTCAAGTATATTTGGTAACTTATTTTAACCTCTAACAAAGGGCTTCCAAGTAGAAGCTCTGCCTGGGCCTGTTTTAATGAATAGATAAGATTCATTTGTAATCAAAAGCACCATTAACATGCAAATAATTAATGCACTGAAATTTTCTAAAAAAATGTTTTCTCAAACAGCTTTTAAACGGCCCCTAGACTTTTTTTTCAAACCAGCATTTTTTCTAAAGGATTTCTGAGACCATGTAAAACTATTGTATTTCAAAAGCAGATGCCCAAAGTTAGAGCCCTTTCTAGGGTAGGACTACAGTCCTCTGATCCCCTGACATCCTGGGGGGGGCACTTCTTTCCTTTGGGTGGTGGTCCACCACTGGCCTATGCCATACAGTTCTACCCATCTCTTTCACCAATTTCCATCCCAAAGTCATCTCTCTCCAGAGGACACAACTTTCCCTTTTCCCAACCTGTGTAATGATACAGACAAATCTCTTTAGGGGTCATCTTCTTTTCCAGAACAAAACTACTCATGAATTTTGCCTGTCCTCAGAGGATCTCCCTCAGCCTTGCCCTGGACTGTCCTCAGTATCACCCTCTGTGCACGACTGACCATGCACTGCTCCCTGAGAGCTGATATAATTCCTCATTATGATTCTACCTGAAATAATGTGAGTTCACTCTACTAAGACTCTATAGCAGGGCTACTAGAATAAAGAGAAAAGAATAGAGAGGAGGAAGCATAATTTTAGGCAGGCCTCTGAAGTTTATTATTTGGGGCATCATTTTTATGACAATACTAACCTTACCATATGCATTTTAATAAGCACAACATCTATGCAGAACTTGCATAGGTCTGCTACCATTTGTACAAAAACACCTCCTATTTCCTCCTCTCCTTGCCACGTCTCCTACACCTACCACTGACTTAATTGCCTTTGTATCTTCCGGAAGCTGCTAGTCCCTAATGTTCCTTTTATGTAGAGTAAAGATGAGAAATGATTCTGTCAGTAACATTCCTCCTCCTCCATGACTATTAGAACAGACTCAAAAGTCTCAGAGTATTTCCAACAGCTAAATGTCTTTATCATCACAAAAACACACAATCAGAGTTAGAGACTCAACAAATACAGAAGGTTTTCTTTTCTTTTTAATATTGATTGTTTTGAATCGAGCTTTTACTATAAAAACAGATGGCTCCACAAAACTTTTAGTAGTATTTAGCTTTTGGGTGCTTAGTCATGTGAGTTACCAGTGTCCACAAAAGAGACGATGACACAGAGCCTTCTGAGAGTGGCCCTCTACCAGAGAAAGACCAGGCCAGGGAAAGGAGAGGAAATAATTAGCATGTGGGGCTTGAACCATAGCATTCCTTGTACAGGATTAATATTATGACTAATCAGGGAATTTAGGTAGAGGAGAGTCAGTAACTAGTCAGTAACTGCAAGGGTGAAAAGAATGCAACTGGTCAGAAAACTTAAATGTCTATTTCATAGTAACTGTCAGTCAGTATCAAAAGAAATACACATAGGGAGGCAGCTAGGTGGCCCAGTGAATAAAGCTCCAGCCTTGGAATCAGGAGGACCTGAGTTCAAATCCAAACTCAAACACTTGACACTAGCTCTGTGACCATGGGCAAGTCACTTAACCCTGATTATCTAATCAAAAAAAGAAAAAAGAAAGAAAGAAATACACAGCTATGAGAAAATGGAATTCATAGAGTGGGATGGGAAAAATCATTTTATAGACACATATACACACATATGTGTCTACTTTTGAAATACAATAGTTTTACATAGGCTCAGAAGTGCTTTCCAAATGAATGGTGCAATAAAACAAGTCTGGGGTTCATTTTAAAAGCTATTTAAGAGAAATGTTTTAATAAAATATTATAAAATATGTATGTGTATATATATATATGTATACCATATATTATAAAATTTTTCATCCCACTCCATGAGCTGGGTTTTCCTATAGCTGTGTATTTCTTTTGATTCTAACTGACAGTTATGAAATAAACTCTATCCAGTAGAGTAAGAGGCAGCTAGATGGGTCAGTGGATAGAGTGATATGCCCAGAGGCAGAAAGATATGAGTTCAAATTTAATCTAAAGCACTTCTTAACTGTGTGGCCCTGAGCAAGCAAATGGCAAACCATTTTAGTATCTTTGCCAAGAAAAACTCAAAAGGGGTCACGAAAAGTTAGACACGATTGCACAACGACAAAAGTGTGTGTGCGCATGTTCTTTCTCATCCCAATCAATAAACTTGGTTTTCCTATAGCTACAGATATCTTTTGATACTGGCTGACAGTTATTATTAAATAGACATTTAATTCATCATTGAAAAAAGGCTATTATATATGTACATATGCATATATACACATCTATCTATCTATCTAACTAGATACCTACATATGAGAAATTACTATATGTTGGATTTTGGCCTGACAATTAACACCAAGAAAGCATAAAGTTCTCCACCAGCCAGCATTGCACCATCCACATGAGGAACCATCAGTTACAGTAAATGGAGAGATCTTGAATGCTATGGATAAGCTAACTTACCTTGGTGGTATACTTCCCAGGGATGCAAGCATTGATAATGAAGTTGAAGCAAGCATTGCTAGAACTAGCTGAGTGTTTGGGAGGCTCCAAAGGAAAGTGTGGGAGAGGAGAGGTTTTAGTCTGCCTATCAAATGGAAAGTCTATAGAGCCTTTGTGCTGACCTCATTCTTGTATGCCTGTGAAACCTGGATAGTATAGCAGCGTCAAGCTAGAAAACTGAATCACTTCTATTTGAATTGTCTTAGGAAGACTCTGAAGATTACCTGACAAGATAGAGTAGGGGATACGAAGGTCCTTTCTTGAGCTGAACTACCAAGCATCCTAACTCTGCTGCTGCAGAGAGTACAATTCTTATGAGCTGAGTTAGCTGACCTTTAACTATAAAATCCGACCCTATGATCTCTCATTCCACTTGTATGTTTATTAAATAGCTTATTCTATTTTGGGCTTATACTATATGAAACATTTCTTCATTAGCTACGGTATATTTCACCCTCAGTAACCTGTGTTACAATGCTGCACTTGTCCAAAAACAAATAAACAAACAAAAAAAAAGCTAATGTTTTGTCAGAAACATTCTTTTGCCCCAATCCATAAAGATGTCCTGGAGGAAGGAACCCAGAAAGAAAAAAAAAAGTCTGGGGAAGAATTGTTGCTAAGTGAGAGGGAATATGAGACACCCAAGGAAAGAGAGGATGAAAAGAATAGTGTTGGGAAAAAAATGAGGATTAAGGTTAGAAGAAAGGAAGGCATGTGACAAATGTTTGTTGTGAGTGTATATTTTTTCAAGGAGGATCATGGGCAAGTTAATGAGAAAAAAAAAATTAAAGAGGATAGAGGAACACACAGTGGTATGTAGCAAGTGGCCTGACAATGGCAAATGTGGTCAAAAGGACCAGTGGATTAGACGTTAATGGTTGATTGGTTTATCATTGGTTTATCATAAATTCTATTCCATTGCCACACTTGAAAGCTCATTATAATCCAAAGGAGATGGCTTGTTTGCAGAAATTAGGGGTATGGAGAAAGGGAAACTGAATAACTGTGTCCCTTCATGAAAGTTGATGAAGTTATGTTGATTCAAGAGAAACCCATTCCATTGACAGTAACTTCTCCTCTAAGATAGTGGCTCCTTCCAGCTAGTAGAAACACTAAAACACCTGATCTGATGACTGAAGCTAAGAGTTGTTAGAATCAGTTGGGGAAATTACCTAGTTTCTGGATAGAGGATCAGTCATATGGCCTCTGTGCTGTCCTGTACCCTAAACGACAGGGGGCATCTTTCCACTTATAGCCACTCAGCTCCTTGCAACAGCTTATCCCTCTACCCTCTGATCATGATCCTATTGTCTCCTGCTTCCTTTGAGGCCTTGTTTCTTCTTACATCTTCAGTCTCTTTGTGTACCTTTTTCTCCTATGCTTGAAGACTTATTGATATCTCTCAAATCTACAATCAAAAACTTCCTCAAACTTTCTAGCTATCAAATTGCCTAATCTCTCCCCTTGTTTTCACTACCACTCCTGAAAGTGGAATTTACGCCCTTTGCATCATTAACTACATACTTCTCTGTTTCTTCTCTTGGCTTCTACGACATTATGTATTCCCAGTTTCCTTCCTTATTCTTGACCACTCTTTTTTCTCTTTCCTTTGCTGACTCCACTTCCTTCTCCAGAACCCTAGACATAAAGCTTAATTCTTGCCCTCAAATTTTCTGTCTATATGTGCTACCTCATAGATCATGATTTTAACTTTCACTTTTATATAGGTGGTTCTCAAATCAGTCCTTTACTTTATCCTGAATATCACTGCTCCATTTCTAACTCTGATAGGATGTAAGCTTTATGAAGACATTTTTTCTCTTTGCATTTCCTAAGCCCCTAGCACATAGGAGCCATTTAATGAATGTGTGTTATTTGATTCATTGATTAACAGTCTTTTGTACATAGATACTTGAATTCCAAAAGTCCTCCCTCTTATATTTTTTTCTTGTCACACCCATCTCAAACTAACTTACTTTCTTGATTTCTGTTGATGGTTATTCAATTTAATTAATCTAGCATTTACGAAGGGCCTACTGTGTGCCAGATACCATGCTATACTCTTGGGATTCAAATTCAAAAGTAAAAGTCCTTGCTATTGAAGAGATTGCATTCCACCTGGAGTGACAACATATTCATATATAGGTATATAGAAAATAACTATAATAATGAGTTAGAATTTATATAATGCTTGAAGGTTTTCAAAGTTAAAAGTATTTACAAATATTAACTCATTTTATCCTCACAACCATCTTAGGAGGCAGGTGGTTTTTATTATCTTTCATTTCACAGATGAGAAAACTGGAGCAGACATAGGTGATGTGACTTGTCCAGGGTCACAAAGCCAATGAGTGCCTGAGGCCACATTTAAACTTACCCTTTCCTGACTCCAGGTCCAGTGCTCTATCCGCTGTGCCCTTTCTCTACCCCAGATAGAATACAATTTTGGGGGAAAGGCATTTGCATTTTAGGAGATCAGGAAAGAATTTGTGTAGAAAGAGCAACTAAAGCTGTGCCTTGGAAGAAATTACACATTCTAAGAGGTGAAAGTGAGGAGAGAGTTTGTTCTAGGCTTGAGGGAATAGCCAGCGCAAAAGCATCAGGATAGGAAATGGAATATTATGGATGAGGAACAGTAAGAAGACCAGTTCTCCTGAATAGGGATGTGCATTAAAGGGAGATAATATGTAATAATGCTAGAAAAGTAAATTGGGTTGAGACTGTAAGTTGGTTTAAATGTCAAACAAAGTAGTTTATAGTTGATCCTGGAGGTAATAGGGAGCCACTAGCAAGGCAATGATACGGTCAGACCTGAGCTTCAGCAAATTCATTCTGGCAGGCTGTATAGAAGACGAATTTTAGTGGGAAGATAATAAAAGTAGGGAGATGATTTAGGAACCTCTTGCATCCATTCTTTCTTTTCCAATTTTATTTTCAACCCTCCAGTCCAGGCATCTCTGACCCTACCTAAATGTGAAAAGGCACCAGTATAATATCCAAATAAAATGAATGAGAGGAATTAAGGCAGTAATAAGTTGGCCCGTTCACTTACTAATCCATTTGAAAGTTAGGCAAAATGATACACGTAGCGAATCATACCAACATGAGGAAAATTATTTCTACGTAGTGTTAATTTCACAGATGAGACAGTCATTTTGTTTCAAGATGGAGTATATTTCTCAAAGACACTTATCTCCATAACCTCTCACCTCATACTACATTTCATTGAAAATTCATCAAAACTAACCAAAACACAAACTTTTATTGGCTGCCATTTTGTTTGGCAGATTGAACCATAAATCCAGCTTAAGGGGAATCAAGAGTCCACATGCAGTCAAAATCAGTCATCTTCTTACACAGTTATAGTAAAACAAAAAAAAAATCTACAGACCACAAAAAAGCCAAATTGTCAGGTTGAAACAAAGATGTCACTTCATCTGGAATACAAAGAAACTATCCACTAATTTCATTCTTAAAAACTCTTCTGTTCTACACCAGTGCTTTCATCAGGATCCTCTTAAGGCAAGGGTCCAGTTTGTATGTATCTACTAGTGCATATGTACACATTCATAGGATGCATAGTTCAAGAGCTTGCAT
Organism: Vombatus ursinus; assembly: GCF_900497805.2. Lineage (NCBI taxonomy): Eukaryota > Metazoa > Chordata > Mammalia > Diprotodontia > Vombatidae > Vombatus > Vombatus ursinus. The sequence goes on from NW_020941197.1 coordinate 28,103,935, forward strand.
TAGTAATTCGTATGATAAAATTCATATTCTGGACAAAACTGTGCTAATCATCCACTTGTCTAGAGCATTCCCTCTGGTGCCTAGTTTTCCAAGTGCATCTGGTCAGAGGCTCTCTTGTTCAGGTCTAATAGCTTCTCACAGCACTTTTCAATTTCTGTGGTTGAAATGGAGGGTCAGAGAACAAGTGTCAGTTTGATTAGAACACTTCAGATCTGTCACTACATCATTTGATTGCTTTGATGTACCGGCCTCTTCTGACTGGACCTCAGGAGCCTGGAAGAGCTGTCCTGGAGGATTTGCATATTTTGTACTGACAGCTGGGGAGGTGGCCCATGTTTAGTCCTCGGTGACCTCTAAACATTTGATAATAAGATCCCTTCATCTGTGGTTAGGGCAGAGAGCCCGACATTCTAATCTTCAGATGTCTTGAGTTCCCAGAGACACCAGGTGTGCCACTGCTTACCATGTGAGCTGAATGTCCTGTCAGTATCCCAAATGATGCAGAAGTGCATTCTGAAATGCTAATCTTTCTCAGCTGTGCCCACTCAGGCACTCTTCAGAGTTAGAGACTACTCATCTCCTCTGTGTGCAATGTCTTTGGTGTCTCAGCATTTTGGCAAATGGCTTTTCATCAGCCTCTTTTTCTCTTCTGTTTTGAAATGTGTGTGTGTGTGTATGCGTGTGTGTGTGTGTGTGTGTGTGTGTGTTTAAAGCTCCTTTGTGCTAGACAGGAAAGAGCAATCATTCCAGGAAATAGAATTTGGAGATAGTGAAGAAAATAAGAGGAAGAGAGAGACAGAGACAGAGAGAAAAGAGAGGGAGATAGAGACAGAGAGAGGCAGAGACAAAAAGATAGAGAGGGAGAGAGAGGAAGAGAGAGAGAAAGAACAAGAAGAAGAGCAAAAGATTAAAGAGGGAGAGAGAGAGAGAGAGAGAGAATAGAGGAAGAGAATAAAGAGACAGAGATAGAATTAGAGAGAGAGAAAGAAGGAAGGAGGGAAGGAGAAAATGAGTAAGAAAGGAAAAGGAAGGAGACAGATGGACAGAATAAATGTACACATGTAGTGCCTCAGAGATAGGAGTACTCAAAAGAAAACACAAGGGTGAAGGAGAGGAGTAAGCAAATATCAGGGAAAAGATCAGTCTAAGAATAAGGTAGATAGGGATAGATAAGTTATAGAGGGATGTGAGCCTACAACAAACTGTGGAAACAAGAAAAGTTGGAGAAAGCAAAATAAAGTATATTAAGTCTGTTATGTCTTATCTGATCCAAAAGAATGAAACAGCTTTTTGGAGAATATTAGTTGTTTTCAACCTACAGTCAAATGAGGAGAGAGTACCATTGAATTTGTAAGGCAGATAGCACTTATCTAAGTAGTCACTCCTACTAAGTGTAAAGGAGTACCAGGTACATCATAGACTCTGTAAATCTCTGCAGAGCATGCAAATTTCTGCATTAGATTTCTAACTGGTGTCTGGGTTTCCAGCTCTTCTCCCTTGAGCATGACGTGTGGGCAGAGAAATCTGCTTCTCTTTAATTTCTGCCAATTGGTCTGTCCTCCAAAGGAACACAAAATAAGCCCATTCTTCTTCTATATGCCAGCCAATAAAGTATTTGAATTATAGCTATTTTGTGTCTCCCTAAACCTTCTCTTTCTCTTGTTAAATAGTGCCAAAACCTTTAAATATTCTTCATATAACAGATTTTAGACCCTTTAACATCCTGGTCACTTTCTACTGAACCTGTTGCCATTTATCAATATCCTTCTTAAGATGTAACACCCAGAACTGTACATAATGTTCTCCATTTGGTCTGCCTAACATAGTGTAGAGTAGATATATTACTTCCTTATTTCTAAAAATTATATAAGTTTATTAATATACCTTATGAGTAATTTATTTGGCAACTTTATCACAGTATTGGCTTATACTCAATTGAAATCTCAAGATCTTTGTTTTTTCATGAACTTCTTCCAGGATAGCTGTTTTTTTATCTATCCACAAGCAGTTGATTTTTTGAAGCTTCTTAAAGAGCTTTACATATATCTCTGGAAATTTCTTTTTGTCAGTTTCAAGTCACCATGCCAGACAATAAAATCTTTTTTTTTTGAATCTTGATTCTGTCATCCAATACATTGGTCATTCCTCTTTATTTTTGTTTCTCATATTATTATAATTATTATTATTTTTTAAAAAATTAATTGTTTCATTAAATATATAAAATAAAATGTCAAGAGAGAGAGTCATGTATCAAATCCTATAATATGCCACCAGAGATCTCCATCTAGTCAAGCATTGATTCCTTAATTATTGCACTTTGAGAGTGGTCAATCAATCAACTATAAATCTATCCCACTGTATTATAATTCAAACCACATATCCCTTTCTTGGCCACAAAGTAACTGTGAAAGACTGTTAAATGCCTGGTTGAAGTCAAACTATGCTATGTTTATCATCCTCCAATCTACCAGTCTAACAATCTTATCAGGAAAACAAACACTTAGTTTGGCATCCCTGGCTCTTCATGAGCCCATACTGTCTCCCACTGATCACTTATTTTTTTTAAAGTACTTCCAAAACCATTGTTTAATAATCTATCTCAGAATTTTATCAGGAACTGATATCAAGCCTTACAACGTCCATCTCCCTTTGTCCCTTTTTTGAAAGCTGGAATAATATTTGCCTATCTTTTGTCATCTGGTATTGTTTTCATTTTTCCTGATTCCTCAAATATTATTGGTACTGGTTTTGCAGTATTAATGATAATAAGCTGAGATAACATTTTGTTTCCATTTGGAGAAGCGAATGACTAGGTGTTTTATCACTATCTCCTAAACCATATTGGGCTTCATTCATCTCTTAAGCAAGTTAGTTCTGTCCTTTCTAATATTAAGATCATTCTTTCCTCCACAGAGAAAGAAGACTAGAGTGAAATCTAGAGATTTGATAAACCTCCTTTCTATTTTCACATGTAGGATTGCTCTTTGCTCATCTCCAAACATAACTTTAAAAATACTACTGTGAACTCTAGAGATGTGACATTTAAAATTGCTGATATCTAGACACTTACCTCTCTGACTCTGGGAAAGTCACTTAATCTCCATCTTCCTCAAGTGTCTCATCCGTAAAATGAGGACAATAATAGGACCTGCCTTCCAAGATTATTATGAAGATAAAATGAAATAATATTTGTAAAATACTTTGCAAACATTAAAATATGTATAAATGCTAGCTATTCTTTCTCTTCTTCTTCTTCCTCTTCTATTATTCTTATAGGTTCAAGCTACTTTTTTTTTGTATTTATCTCTGTATACTTTTGTTCCTTATGTGATTTTGCCAGATGATAAAACCTTAGATTTCAAACTTCAAATGGCTTCAGAGTTCATTTAGAAAAACCTTCTTCTTTTGCATATGAGAAATCAGGAAAATGAATTGACGTGCCCACATTTGTATGGATATTAAAAAGCAGATGCTTGTCTCATTATTATGATCACTATCAAAATTCAATTCTTTAAAGATTTCACATCCTTCTTTAGAATTTTCCTTTTTAAAGTCTCTGTCCAAGTGGTCCTAACTACATTTTCCCTGAACTTTCTGAAACCTGTTTTTTGAAAGTCTAGATGACTTATTGATTCTTGAGTTTAGAGCTGTATGACTTTCAAAGTCATCTAATCTGATCTACTCATTTAACAGATGAGGAACCTGATTTTAAGGGACATTACCAAGGTGACACAGGATTATTTGAACATCACAGCAGGAAGGGATGTCATAAGTCATATGTTCCAACCTGTACCTATGCAAGAATCGTCTCTAGAAGATTTGTTGGAAATATTTATCAAGCCTGTGCTTGATATAGAGAAGACACTATATATTGAGGCATGTTTAGCGTTTACACAGGGGATGGGGGGAGGAGAAGGAAAACATTTCCTAACATTTTGAGATGCTTAAAAGTTAATTGGGCTGCCTCAAGATATGGCGAGATCCTCTTTCCTTGAGGTCTTCAAGTACAGAATGGGAAACCACTTGTTAGGTATATTATAGTAAGGATCCCTTCCAGGTATGGGTAGGACTTTTGAGATGCTTTGTTGTTGTTCAGTCATATCCAACTCTTTCTGACAACATTTGAGGTTTTCCAGTATCTTTCTACTGGAAGTGTTTGCCATTTCCTTATCCAGATTATTTTACAGATAAAGAAACTGAGGAAATCAAGATTAAGTGATATGCCCAGAGTCACAAAGCTAGTAAGTTTCTGAAGCCAAATTTGTACTCAGCGAGATGAATCTTCCTGACTCCAGGCCCAAAAGTCTATCCACTGTACCACCTAGCTTCTAAGGTTCTTTACTACTTTATAATTCTTGAAGAACTGGTTAGAAATTACTGGATTAGAAGATCTCCCAGGTTTATTCCATTTCTAGATCCTAGGATCTCCCTCATATACATCTCAGATACCTGTCTATTGCTCCTCCTAATCATCACATGACCTTCAAGTAAATAATTCTTCAGTGAAAACTTAACTGAAGCAGGATCCATAAAAGTGTCTGAAATCTCTAGATTATTCCCTTGGTTTGAAAGAAGCCTGAAGCAGATTGTAAAAGTGTAAATGTTATATGGATGGGGTAAAGTGATGATAACTTCTCCATTCTTAATGTTCCTTCAGCACAAATGGTGTAGAGAAGAATTTGCCTTTTCTGTATTTCAAGAGTGATCATCAAATTTGTTCTAGTCCAACCCATTTATTAGGGACAGCTGGTGGGTACGATGGATAGAGTAATGAGCCTGGAATACAAAAGACCTGAGTTCAAATCTGGCCTCAGACACAAGCTGTGTGACCCTAGACAAGTCACTTAACCCTGTTTGCCTCTGTTCTTCATATGTAAAATGAGCTGGAGAAGGTAATGACAAACCACGCCATTATCTTTACCAAGAAAACCCTAAATGAAAAAATGACTGAACAAACCCCTTCATTTGACAGTTAAGGAAAATGAAGATCAGAGATTTAAAGTGAATTGATCCAAGACCTCACAGCATTAGGTTTGAAGTTAGAGAACCTGATTTTAAATCTTGTCTTTTGCACTTTCTAGCTGGGTAAACTTTGCAAAGTAACTTCACATCTCTAGCCTCAGTCTGCTCAATTGTAAATTGTTGGGTGCATGTCTGACTAACTATTTTTCAATGTCCCTTCTAACTCCAAATTCTCTGAGCCTGTGATCTCATGATGGAAGGAACATTCTAGGACTTGCATATTTCCTATAAAGGGGGGTGAGAAGAGAGGTTCTGGTGGAAGCTGCCTGGATTTTCAGTCTATGGTCTTCATCAAATTACCAGATCTCAGAGACAGAGATAATCAAGTCCAATTTGTTTCTAAATAGGAAAACAACATTGAGAAGTTGTCATCAAGTCTTTATCTGAAGATCTCCAGTTATGGTGAGCTCATAGACATCGCTTACTATTGTTTGTTGGGAGGAGAAAATTCTCTTCAAAAAAGTTGTCTTCAAAACCCACTAATCTCAGTTATTTGGAACTTTCCATTTGTCTTCCCTCCTTTAAACCATTTGTCTACTTTTTTCCAGCATGGTCTCTCAAGATCCCTCTATGAATTGCACAGCAAACATGATACATGTATTCAGAGTAACCTTCCTAGCATGATGACAAAAGGATGATACTGTTGACTTAGGACAGCTAAGTAGCGCAGTTTGATAGACAATTTTATTTGGAGTCAGGACCTTATGAATTTAAATCTGACTTCAGACACTTCCTGTGTGACCCTGGGCAAGTAACTTAACTTCTGTCTGCCTTGGTTTCCCCAACTGTAAAATAAGGATAACAATATTATCTACTTCCCAAGGTAGTTCTGAGGATATTTGTAAAATGCTTTGTAACCTTAAAGTACTATATAAATGCTACCTATTATCATTACCTTATCCCATCCAGGTAATGTTTACATTTTAACAGTCAACTATAGGCTTCTGCCAAACTGAGAAAGTAACTAAGTGAATGAGGTTTCAAATATCTTTGGATAGCCAGCTTCAGTTTTCATTGGTTTCTCCCTTTAAAATTTCAAGGTGATATGGCAAACAGAAAACTAATCTTTCTGCTTTGCATTCTTATTCAGTTGCCTTTTGAATACTATGAACAAATTTTTCATCAGAAAATAATTTTCCTTTGTGTGATTTTAAAAATGTTTATAGGATTCTGAAACATATATACATGTAAGAGTTATTATAATGTTTGGAGACTAAAACTTTCAAAAATAAAATGCCCACAACTTAAAAATGAAAGTGAACAAAAAAATAATTTCATATGCTGAAGTTACAGAAGTTACAGAAATCTACATCCTGGCCACTATCCTAAAATGCATTTATTCCATATAGCAAGGAGCAATTTAAATCACAAAGCAAGAAGAAATCACTCCACCTTAGTGAGTTGGTACTCTGCTGATGACATTAGCTTTTTTCCCCCAGAGAGATACAACCTGCACAAAATCATGTATATTAAATAAGATGGAGGCTCTCCCCTCCACCTATACACACACCTGACTTTTCTCTAAGAATGACAAGTGGGAAAAATTCTGACAAACTGAACAATACCACTATTTAAAAAGTGTTTGCCATTAGTTTTCATGTGGATAACTAGTTGGCATTCTCTATGTCAATGGTTAGATGAGTCACCAATTATCTTGATCTAGTTTTTAAGCTAGGAGATGTCTCTATCAATCAACAAACATATTCCAGTGGGATCTTTAAATCTTTCAGATTTTTTTTTCTCTTTTCAATGAATTTCCCTTTACCAGGACATTTGTAGATTGACATCTCTCTGGGGTTTTCCATATTAAAGGTGTTCCTTTCTCACTTCTTATTTTAACTAGGCCCTTCTTTCCTTAAAGACTATAGTTTCTTTTTATAAACTATAGGGAATGTAGAAAAATTGGGACACGAATTCATTGTTGGTGGAATTGTGACTTGATCCAACCATTCTGGAGAACAATCTGGAATTATGCCCAAAGAATTATTAAACTGCCTATACCCTTTAACTCAGCAATACACTACTAGGTCTAATTCCAACGATGATTAAGGAAAAAGGAACCCATATGTTCTAAAATATTTATAGTAATTCTCTTTGTAGTGACAAAATACTGGAAATTGTGAGTATGCCCATCAATTAGGGAATAGCTGAACAAATTGTGGTATGTGAATATGATGGAATACTACTGTGCTATAAGAAATGATGAGTTTGATGATCTTAGAAAAACATGGATAGACTTGCACAAAATAATGGAGTGATTTCACTCACAGCCGAACCAAGAAAATTTTGTATATAGTAACAACAACATTGTTTTAAGAACAACTTTGAGTGAATAAGTCATTTTGACTATTATAAATAACCAATTAACTACAAAGGCCATATGAAGGAAGACACTACCTGTATCCAGATGGCTGATTAATAAATGTATATATAGAATGATTTTATACACACACATACATACACACATATTTGTGACTAATGGTAGCCATCTCTAGGTTGTGGGGGGGAAGGAAGAAAAAAATAAATTTACACAATAACTTTATTATATATTTAAAAGGAATAGCAAGTTGTACATAACAGATTTGCATTTTCATGTGCAGTCACCTTTTTTATTATACTATGTTATAGAAATGCTTGGTTTCCTTCATGAATTAAAAATAAAATAAAATTTTTTAAAAATAAAAAAATGAAAGAAAACCTTTCTCTTATAATTAGTTTCAGCCTTAAACAAAAACAAATCAGCTCCTACTCTATGGCAAATATTGTGCTAGGGATACAAAGACAAAAATAAAACATTCCTTGTCCTCAAGGTGCTTATATTCTATCTGTTCCTAGGGATGGCATTTCTGATATCTAGAGTTTAGTCTTACTACCTGGGAGAAGCTTAGAGTTTGGCTTAGAAATCTTTTAATGTATTGAGTTTAGAGGTTTGAATGTTCCATATCACAGAGAGACTCATGATATAGGAAATACTTATATTTGTATCATCTGCCTTTTCTTACTCCAGAATATTTAATCATTACCCTTGGTAGCATCTATTTTCTATGAAGGATGCATGATTGGACAGAAGAGAAGCTTATAGTCCAATGTCATTCAGGAAAACAATAGGCATCATCAAGGGCTTTTTTTAAAAAAAAAGTAATCAAATGTCATATTTTTATATGCTTTTTGTCATTACCTATTACTTCACCTCATTATCTTGATAAAGAGGAAATATGGCAGCAAGTTGAGATTGAGGCTCTGCCTCTATTTGAAGGAAGGGATCTAATGGTCCAAGGTCACACTGTGGTTCTGTAGAGCTAATGGAAGATTCGAGGGTTTCAGATTCTTAAATCAGGCCTCTGTCTACCAGTCACAGCGGACACTCCATCTGCATTCTCATACGAGATATGGTGAGAGATTATATTTGATTAATCCCGTGGGGTGAGGTGGAAACAAAGCCTTTGATTTCAAGGACACAGATAGAGAATGAGGAAAAAAATGTTGAAAGTGAAAACAGAAGTATCTAAGTCTCCAGTCCTCTGCTTTTATGCGTGCTTTATATGATGAAATAATCATATTACAAAGATTAATAAGGGCAAAGAGAAATTTTTAAAGCCAAAGAGAGGGGAGAAAAAGGGAGATGAGACCTGCAAATAGCTTGAATTGATGAGAGAGACACAGAAGAAAGGTCGTCCCAGGTGGCAATATCTGCAACGGATGAGAGGCAGCCAAGACAAAGCCCAGGGTGCTGATGAGTATGTTGAGAAAGCAGAAAATAAATTGTTAGCTTGTAGAGAGAAGTCAAACTGAAGAAACTCAAGATTTTAAAACGAGGGAAAATGATGAGGAGGACTGAAAGGACCACCATTTTAGAATTTTGCAAATAACTTTATTTCCTTTATCTCCCTTGATAATCACAACAAACGTGAGGTAGGTACTATTTAACTCCATTTTATAAATACGGAAATTGAGGTTCAGTGTGGTTAATTGAGTTTCCTAGGCAAGTAACTGAGGCAGGCTTTGAACTGAGAATTTTCCTAACTCCAAATCATAAGCCCTATCCACTAAGCCTGCAGCCAGCAGCCAGCAGCCAGCAGCATTCAAAACGTTGTCTGGGGATCCAAATGGTCTACCGGGATCAGCATCCTGGGCCATCTCCAGTTGTCTTGACTTTTTTTTCTTGCCACTGGACTTTGACGACTCAGGAAGCAAAAGTAAAGGTGACAACTTTGTACAGCTATGCCTCACTTAAATCCAGTCCGTGTGTAAGTCAAGACATCGCCCATGATGTCAATGGTCCTCTTCAAAAAAATGAAGGATGAACAACAGGGATCAGCACAAGATAAAAACTATTTTCATAACATCAAAATGTTTTAATTTTTAACTCAGCAAACATAGATTGATATAATCCACACAAACAAATGATCTTTCTGGGGTCCTCGATATTTTTAAGAATATAAAGGGGTCTGAGACCAAGAACTTTGAGAACTATTGCATTAAACCATCTTAAAGTGTATTTTAAATCAGCCTTTATTTTAAAAAAATGCCAGAACTGAATATCTTTATATACCTCCAAGCAGCACAGGGCAACCAGATGATACCTTTGCTCTCTGACCCACAGGAATTGAATTGTGATGTGAGGTGAAGCTTAGACATGAGGAACACCACTGAACCTGTCATTATTGCTACAGTTAGAGAGACTAGCCTTCTTCCCCAGCCTCAGCTTACGTGTCCATTGAGCGATACTGCCACTCACAATGTGAACTCCAATGGGATCTTTAAATCTCTCAGAGATTTTTTATTCTCTTTTCAAAGTGAATTTCCCTTCACCAGGACACCTGCAGATTGACAGCCCTGCAGGTTTTTCTGTGATGGAGCAGTTTCTGTCTCACTTTTCATTGTAACTAGGACCTTCTTTCCTGAACGGCTGTTGTTTCTTTTTTTAAAAAAGGTCTTTCTCTTATAACCATTTTCAGCCTTAAACAAAAATGAATCAGACCCCAGTACCATACAGAAATATTGTTTCTGGAATTCTGCCAAAGTAGGGTATATTAAATAAGACAGTCTGGTTTTCAGGTCTTGGGTTGCCATAACAACCAGATTAGGCCCAATATAGAGAATGGGGTTAGGGGAGAAGGGTTTGGGGGTTAATATGAAGAGAACACCTAAGAAGTATATTTCTCAATCTTAAAACCAGAACGGCATTAGGAATCTAGTTAGAGAAGAGATTTTAAGTTGCGCAATAATTGCAGGATACATAAGTTGGAAGACTTGGGTATTGCTCCCTTTCGTTACAGGAGTGACTCATAGAATGTCACACAGAACGCTACATAGATTTAGTACTGGAAGAGACCTCTGACATCATCTAGTCTTAACCCATTTTACAGATGTCAGAGCTGAGCCTCAGAAAGGGGAAGTAATTTACCCACTCTTCCCCACTAAGCAAAAGAGAACTTCTGCTCTGAATACAAAATGAAGTATTATCTTAGTCATTATTTGCCTTTCAGAAGCATAAGACTAAACTTCTATTCACCCCAGTCCATAGTCTTCAACCTCTTTTATAAAGAAATAACCAAAGAAATGATACTTTAAAAAACATATTTGTTGTTGCTGTTCAGTCATGTCCAACTCTTCTTATCTCATTTGGGATTTTCTTGACAAAGATACTGGAAGTGGTTTGCCACTTCCTTTTTCTAGCTCATTTTACAGATGAGGAAACTGAGGCAAACAGGGTTAAATAAGTTGCCTAGGGTCACAAAGCTAGTAAGTGTTTGAGATCAAATTATAACTCAGGAAAATAAGTCTTCCTGACTGCAAGTCTGTCAGCACAGCTGCTCCAATGGGTTGTATACATTACAGAAAGTTGTTCTCAGAGAATTCAATGAAAAGAAGGAAAATTGAAATGATATCTCAAGTTTATTCCTAGGCAACTTTATACATAGGTATACTTATGGCCCCTATCATCTGAATAAGCTTGATTTTGTCTGGTATCAGAAGATAAGCCCAATTGACCCTGATTAAGTTCTTGGAAGGTCAACTAGATGGCACAATGGATAGATCACTCGTTTAGGAATCAGGGAATTTCATCTTCATGAGTTCAACTCAAGCCTTAGACACTTAGTAGTTGTTTGACTCTGGGCAAGTCCCTCAATCCTGTTTGCCTCAGTTTTCTCATCTGTAAAATGAACTGGAGAAGAAAATGGCAAACCACTCCAGTGTCTTTGCCAAAAACAAAAACAGCAAAACAACCAAACAAAACAAAACAAAACAAAACACCTAAGTGGGTCACGAAGGGTCAGACACAGCTAAAATGACTGAACAACAAGTGTAACATAAGAGATAGATACAGCTTGCCTCAAAACCAGGAAGATGTGGATTTGAGTCTAGTTCCAATCCATATTTGCTATATAACTCTGGTCAGATCAGTTTACCTCTCAGTTGTCTAAGCAATTTTCTAACACTATATTTTTCAGGGAAGGGGCTGACCTGCAATTTTATTTTTTTTATTAATTTATTTTGATTCATCAATAATCACTTCCATATGCTTTTGAGTTTAAAATTTTTCTCTCCATTCCTCCCCACCACCCTCCCCAAGACGGTGCACAATCTGATATAGCTTATACATTTACATTCATATTAAACATATTTTCACATTAGTGATGTTGTAAGTAGAAATTAAAACCAATAGGAGGAACCATCAGAAAGAGGAAACAAAACTCAACAGAAGAGAAAAAAAATAACAATTCGGCTTCCATAGTTCTTTGTTTGGATGTGGATAGCAATTTCCATCACAAGGCCTCTGGAGACGTCTTAGATCCTTGTATTGCCAGGAAGGGTTAAGTTTATCAATATTAGTCATCACACAACATGGCTGTTATTGTGTACAACATTCTCTTGGTTCTGCTCACTTCACTCAGCATCAGACCATGCAAGTCTTTCCAGGTTTTTCTGAAGTCAGCCTGTTCATCATTTCTTATAGCACAATAGTATTCCATCACATTCTTATACCACAACTTGGTCAGCCATTCCCCAGTTGATGGGCATCCTCTCAATTTCCAATTCTTTGCCACCATGAAAAGAGCTGCTATGAATATTTTTGTACATGTACGTCCTTTTCCCATTTGTGTGATCTCTTTGGGATATAGCCCTAGAAGTGCTATTGCTGGGTCAAAGAGTATGCACATTTTTATAGCTCTTTGGGCATAGTTCCAAATTGCTCTCCAAAATGGTTGGATCATTTCACAACTCCACCAACAATGCATTAGTGTTCCAATTTTACCACATTCTTTCCAACATTTATCATTTTCCTGTTTTGTCATGTTGGCCATTCTGATAGGTGTGATGTGGTGCCTCAGAGTTGTTTTGATTTGCATTTCTCTAATCAATAGTGATTTAAAGCATTTTTTCATATGACTATGGATGGCTTTAATTTCTTCATCTGAGAACTGTCTGTTCATATCCTTTGACCACTTATCAATTGGGGAATGGCTTGTATTCTTATAAATTCAACTTAATTCTCTATATATTTTAGAAATGAGGCCCTTATCAGAGAGACTGGTTGTAAAAATTCTTTCCCAATTTTCTACCTTCCTTCTAATCTTAGTTGCATTGACTTTGTTTGTGCAAAAACTTTTCAATTTAAGGTAATCAAAATTATCTATTTTGCTTTTTGTAATGTTCTCTATCTCCTGTTTGGTCATGAATTCTTCTGTTCTCTATAGATCTGACAGGTAAACTATTCCTTGCTCTCTCAGTTTGCTATAGTATCAGCCTTTATATCTAAATCATGTACCCATTTTGACTTTATTTTGGTATATGGTGTGAGATTTTGGCCTGTGCCTAGTTTCTGCCATACTCTTTTCCAGTTTTCCCAGCAGTTTTTTCCAAAGAGTGGGTTCTTATCTCAGAAGCTGGGGTCTTTGGGTTTATCAAATAATAGATTGCTATAGTCATTGACTATGGTGTCTTGCATACTTAACCTATTCCTCTGATCCACCACTCTATTTCTTAGCCAGTACCAAGCAGTTTTGATGATTGCTGCTTTATAATACAATTTAAGATCTGGAATGTCTAGGCCACCTTCCCCTGAATTTCTTTTCATTAGTTCTCTTGATATTCTGGACCTTTTGTTCTTCCAAATGAATCTTGTTATTATTTTTTCTAACTCTATAAAATAATTTTTGGTAGTTTGATTGGTATGGCACTGAATAAGTAAATAAGCTTAGGTAGAATTGTCATTTTTATTAAATTAGCTCGGCCTACCTATGAGCAGCTGATGTTTTTCCAATTATTTAGATCTGATTTTATTTTCGTGAAAAGTGTTTTGTAATTGTATTCATAGAGTTCCTGGGTTTGTTTCAGGAGGTAAACTCCTAAATATTTTATAATGTCTGTAGTAAGTTTAAATGGAATTTCTCTTTCTATCTCTTGCTGTTGGGCTTTGTTGGCAATATATAGAAATGCTGATGATTTATGTGGGTTTATTTTATAGCCTGCAACTTTGCTAAAGTTGTTTATTATTTCAAGTAGTTTTTTACTTGATTCTCTGGGATTCTCCAAGTATAACATCATGTCATCTGCAAACAGTGATAGCTTTGTTTCTTCTTTGCCTGTTCTAATGCCTTCAATGTCTTTTTCTTCTCTTATTGCTAAAGCTAATGTTTCCAGTACAATGTTGAATAACAGTGGTGATAATGGACATCCTTGTTTCACCCCCGATCTTATTGGAAATGCTTCTAGCTTGTCCCCATTACATATTATGCTTTCTGAAGGTTTTAGATAGATGCTATTTATTATTTTAAGGAAGACTCCATTTATACCTATGCTCTCTAGTGTTTTTAATAGGAATGGGTGTTGTATTTTGCCAAAAGCTTTTTCTGCATCTATTGAGATGATCATGTGGTTTCTGTTAGTTTTGGTGTTGATATGATGTATTATGCTGATGGTTTTCCTTATATTGAACCAGCCCTGCATTCCTGGTATAAATCCTACCTTGACCTGCAATTTTAGAAAGAGGGTCCTTGAATGGAAGCTCATTAGATCAGTGATATAACAGGTCTAATCCTCATCCTTATCCCTATGCTTTAATGGACTCTAACCCAAGGCAGAAATAGCTCAATTGAAAATGGAAAACAGGCCAGTGGTAGAAAGGATAATCCCACTAAGGGTGTAGTGGCATAAGACAAGACAGTGTGGCCTACTTTCCATTCCTGCTAGCCTAGGATGCTAAGAGAAAGAAGGGCTATAGCAAAAGGGGCACCATGACAACTGAAATATGGTGCTAATTGTTGTAACATGCATCACTGAAAGACTATAAATCAAGATAGGGAGATGAAGAACACAGCAAGGAGGATACTCCACCCCATGTTGGCACCCTGGGCAGGTGCCCATGCTAATTCTAGTGTTCCTTTATCTTAGAACGCAGGGAGGCATGATTCATCTTTTATTTGGAGAGCTCTTTTTAAGGGCTTTTCTAGAAAAGAATATCAGAATTCATCTGGTACTATGTCATTTTAAATATGAGGAAACTGAGGCCAAGAGATAATAAATGACTTTATCTAAGGTCACATAGATATAAATGGTAGAGCCAAGATTTGGAAATAGCTTTCATACCACTAGGTCTGTATCCCAAAGAGATCAAAGAAAAGGGAAAAGTACTATCAATACAATAATATTCATAGCAGTTCTCTTTTTGTGGTGGCAAAGCATTGGAAATTGAGGGGATGCCCATCAATTGGGGGAATGGCTGAACATGTTGTGGTACATGATTGCGATGGGATGCTATTGTACTATAAGTAATGACAAGCAGGATGATTCCAGAAAAATCTGGGAAGTCTTATGTGAACTGATGCAATGTGAAATGAACAGAAGCAGAACATTGTACACAGTAACAGCAGTATGGTATTGATGACCAACTGTGAAAGACTTAGCTATTATGATCAAGACAATGATCTAAGACAATTAATTCCAAAGGACCCATGATGAAAAATGCTATTCACCTGCAAAGAGAGAACTTATGAATTCTGAGTGCAGATTGAATTATACTTTTTTCACTTTATTTTTGTTTTTGTTTGTGTGTGTGTTTTCTTTTGTAAAATGGCTAATATGGAAATATGTTTTGCATGACTTCACATCAATATCACATTGCTTGCCTTCTCAGGTAGTAGGGGAGAGATGGTGGGGAGAGAGAATTTCAAACTCTAAATTTAAAAAAAGAATGTTAATTTTTAAAATTTAAATATATATGTGTATATTTAAATATATACTTAAAATAGCTTTTATCTCCTAGTCTTTTCTTTTTTCCAGACAAATGATTCTTATTTTTTTTGGGGGGGTGAAGCAATAGGGGTTAAGTGACTTGCCCAAGGTCACACAGCTAGTACATGTCAAGTGTTTGGTCTGAGGCTGGATTTGAATGCAGGTCCTCCTGACTTCAGGGCTGGTGCTCTATCCACTGTGCCACCTAGCTGACCCCGATTCTTATTTAGTTTCATCAGTCCTCATAGAGGAATAATCTTATTCCCACTGGACTAAGCTGTCTACCCTCTTATTGAAGGTAAAAAGTTTTGTAAACTTCAAAGGGCTAGATTTTGGTTATTATTTTCATTCTAATAATCATGTTTTAAAAGGAGCAAAGACTTAGGGTTGGGATGCAATGTACTACGTCTATATATAATGGTCCTTTTAATAAGTTTTCTATTACATAAGCACAACCTAGTGCTCATATATTTTCTGAATTTTCAAGTTCTACATAAAATAAGAAAAATCAAAACAGAGGTGACAGAAAGGAGAATTACAGTTTTCAGCCCTTATCCATTCTCCAAGTTAGTAACCAGCTCTTGCTGCCTTCCTACCAGCACCTTTAAACCATGGAAGTTATACAAAGGGAAACTCAGTGTATGGCAAGGAGACAAGCAGCCATTGATTTCACCACTGAAAGCCAGAGGATGGCAAGGAGGATTTGGGTAGAGTGAAATGAGGGTTGTCAGGCTAAGAATGACAAATGGGATGCAATTGTTCTGTAAAGCCTGGGAGATAAGAAGGGACTTCCTTTCTCCCCCCTCCCCTCAATCCTCATTGCTTCCGCCTAGCCTGCAAACAGAGAAGGTGGTTAACAGAGGAAAGCCCCTTGAATGAGCCCTGACAGCAGTATATTCAGAAACTGATGTCATTTCCCTAAATACTGTTTGTAAAATGGTAATTATCTGCCAGGCAATGACAGCTGGCACTTAGCATAGAGACACGGAGAAGCAGGGAGGGAGAGAATGAGAAAAAAGGGTCCCCGCGTAATTTAACAAAAGGCTGAAAGAGAAGAAGAAACATAATCAGAAAAATAAAATGATTACCAGTGTGTGATGAGGGGCAAAATTGCTTTGAGTATTTTTTCTTCAGAGAACACAAAATTGAATTGTAGGGATGAGACCAAAGCTCCCTGTTACATGTTTGAGAAGACATGGTGCCCAGATCCAAAAG
Organism: Vombatus ursinus; assembly: GCF_900497805.2. Classification (NCBI taxonomy): domain Eukaryota; kingdom Metazoa; phylum Chordata; class Mammalia; order Diprotodontia; family Vombatidae; genus Vombatus; species Vombatus ursinus. Next base: position 28,120,411 of record NW_020941197.1, read on the forward strand.
GAGGTAGGTAGGGACTAGTGTCATCCATTACGATGTTGGACCAGCTCACTGTTATATACTTCCTGTGTACTCCAATTCCCAAAGACTTTTGCATTCCTGATTGTTCTATGACAAAGTTGCCACCACCAGTTAATTTCTCCAGAATTTTGGTGACTGCAGTGCACTGTAGCCACTTGCTGTGGGATACATTTGAATTCAATTCAATGCAATTCCAGAAATATTAAGTTCCTTCTACGTGTCGGGCATCGTGTTAGGCAACAGAGATGGAGACAAAAATAAAACAGACCCTGCTCTCAAGAAGTTTATATTCTATTGGAGAAAATAACACATACATATATAATTTTTAAAAAGAATATATCAGAGGTAAATAAAAAGGAATACTGTAGTGGGGGGGGGACACTAAAAACTATGAGAGTCGGGAAGGGCCTTCTATGAGAGGTAGCATGTGAGCCGAGCCTCGAAGGAAACTAGGGGCTCTGAGATGAAGCGTTTTAGTCAATTTTCACTTCTGTTCTCAAAAACCATCACTGCTTCCCTATTACTTATAGGATACATTATCAAACGCTTTGACTGGCATTTAGAGTCTGACACAATCTGTTTACATCCTAGTTTTCCAGGCTTATCATATTGTATTTGGGGTAATACTTTGGATAATCCTTCCAAGTGTAAAATTGTATCTGTCTGCCATGTAATAGACTTCTTGATGTCAGAGTCTATTTTATTAGTTTATTGTTGTTGTTGTTGTTTTACCTTTGTATTACAAGAGACTAGAACAGTACCTTGTACATAATAGACACTTAAAACTTTCCCAAAAGAGCAAAAGAAAACTGTCCTTTGACAGAAGATCGATGATAAGGAATTTATATTCTCTATTCAAAGTTTGCAAATTGTGCTCCATGTCTCCTCAGTTCTTTGTCCTTCTGGATCATGGGAGACTTGGAGATTCCACTTAAAACACACAGGAAAATGATGACTCATGCTTCCCACACCTTAGCTGAAAGTTGATGGCCTAAAACAGGGGTGGGGAACCTGCGGCCTCAAGGCCACCTCTAGGTTCTCAAGTGCAGCCCTTTGATTGAATCCAAACTTCACAGAACAAATCCCCTTAATAAAAAGATTTGCTCTGTAAAACTTGGGCTCCGTCAAAAGGCCATACCCTAAGACCTAGAAGGCCACATATGGCCTCAAGCCTGCAGGTTCCCCACCCCTGGACTAAAGGTTCAGAATGAAGCATACATGTTTGGAAATGGCGAACATGTTGATCTGCTTTCCTTGGCAATATTTATTTGTAAATAAATAAATAAAGGGGGAGTACTTCTATGAGGATAAAAGGGAATGAAATAGTAATGACAGATTCAAACAAAAAAAAAGAAAAAAAGAATCAATAAAGTTTAAAAATATACAGAAGAGGAAAACTTCAGAACTGGGACCAGTAAGGCAATTTTGTTAATACATTATTAAATTTAGTGCTTACTTTTTATAAATAAATTTTACAAAAACATTTACAATTTACTATACAATTCTTTTTTTCTTCCTTTGCATATTGTAATATTGTGTTGGTTGGTGACATAAATTATATATATATATATACATATATACATACATATACACACACACACACACACATATATATATATGTATATGATTTAAGAAGCAAATGGGAATTGATTTCTTACAAAATGAACAAATAATTATTTGCCAGGGTGAATTTTCAGCAATAAAAGTACTTGCATTTTTATAACATAGTATGGAAAATATCCCTTCCTGGGCCTCCTTTCATGTTACATTCTTGGTGGCAGTCCACTTTGGCTTTCACTAGTCCCAAATCTTTTAATTAGTTAATCTAGGATTGCATGGTCTAACCCCTACTTGATAGAGTTCACTTAGTCCCAAACTCTCAATAATGAGAAAATGATGGAAGCTGGCATTTGCTCACTCCCCTGATAAATAAACTCCGGTGGTTCCCATTGCCTTTGGAATGAAATGCAAACTCCTTCATTTAACTTTCCAACCTACCTTTCATTATACTTCATTATTCATTACACCTCTCCATTCATTCACAATTTCAGCTAAACCAATCTTGATTTTTCTCACAGGTAACATTTCATTTTCTAGAAAGCATTTTAACACTCTTAAGTTTTGTCCAGCACTTTACCTATGCTTTCTCAGTTAATCCACACAATAGTCCCAAGAGGTACGTGTTTGTCATGAGGTCATTTTACAGATGAGAAAACCAAGACTGAGAGAGGTGAAATTACTTGCCCAAGATCAGAGAGCTGCAGAATATCTGAGACAGGATTTGAACACAATTCTTCCTGACTCTAAATGTAGTACCCTAACCACTGTGCAACCTGGTTGCCCCATAACATAGCATACCTTTGAACAAGACTGGAGTATACTACCTCTTCATCCTAACTCCTAGAAGCCTTGGTTTCAAACTCTTTTCAAGTATCACCTCTTTCATGAGGGTTTCCTCCATTCTCCTTTCCCCACTGCATATATGAGTGCATGTATGCATGTATGCATATATATATACACATGCAGACATGTATACATTTTGTACAAATTGTCTTCCTTATATAAAATATAAGCTCATCTCCATCCCCTGGGAAAGATTTATCTATGCTGGTCCAGCATCATCTCTAACTTTAGGTCCTAGAAGATGAATTGAATATAGTAGTTATTATTTTTTTTAATTTACAATGGAATCTGTCCAGACCATTCTGATCATATCCATTGCACATATTAAGTGTTTGCTTACTAATGTTTTTTATTTGTCATTGAATTCCTGGCTCATAGTACAGTGTTTGGCAAATAGAAAGCCCTTGATAAATACTTATCGATTGATTGACTACAGTAGCTAAACATGTAGAAGGAGGGAACTTAGGTAAGAATGAGTGCCTCAACCTTTTCATTACACAAAGACTTATTAAGTGTTTCAGAATGCCTTGTACACAAAAATGAGTACATATAGTTGTATATGTATGTGTATATACATATGTATATACCTTTATATACTTGTCTAGCTATGTATTTGTATGACAATTATGTATATATATAGAAAATATATATGCTTGTCTATATATGTGTGTGCATATATACATACTTGCCTAGCTACATATTTTAATGACATATGTTTATGTATATATTTATATGTATATATAGAAATGTATGTGTATATATACTTGCCTAAATATATGCATGTATATATGTGTGTATATGTTTGCCTAAGTATATATCTGTATATAGAGAAATATATATATGCATATATATATATATATGCTTTCCTAAGAATATGTATGTGTTTATATGCTTGCCTAAGTATATATGTATATGTGTGTAATATACATATTATATATGTATATACATGCATACACACATATATATCTGTCTGTATATGTATATATAGCAATATATATGCACATATGCTTCCTAAGTATATATTTGTGTGTCTATATATCTCTATATACTCTTGTCTAGCTACATATTCATCAATGTAGAAATTATATAGATATCAATATAGTTTCTATTTATATAGTTTCTAAACTATATATAGTTTCTATACAGTAAAATATGGTTTCTACATATATAGTTTGTAATAATATAATGTATTAGTTTCTAATATAAACTACTTATGTAGTTTATACATACAGTTTCTAAACTATAGATAGGTACAGTTTCTTTCCATTGACAAATATGTAGCTAGACAAGTGTACATATAGATATATATACACACATATACTAACACAAGTATTATATAGTGTCCTCCCATTGACAAACACATTTATATATATATATATATGTATGTGTTTATATATGTATGTGTGTTTATATATGTATGTGTACATGTATGCATGTATATATACATAAATATATATGTATATATAAACTTGTATGTGTGAATAGTTTCCTTCCACTGACAAATATGTAGCTAGACAAGTAAAAGAAAGCCTCTTTCCCTATATGACCTTTTGTGGGGAGAAAGATATTGGTTTCTTTCTTATCTTCTACTTTTAAACGGAATCCAGAAAATTCCTATTTTGTTAAGTAAAGTCAGACAGGTTTCTTCGTAATGTACTGATATTTAGAGAGTGCACTGGAGTTTGCAAACTTCTTTGCCTACAACATCTTATTTGGAGATTACAAATAACCCCAAGAGGGAGGTACTACTAATGTAATTACCTGTATCTTACAAATGAGGAAACTGAGGTTCAAAGTGCTTTAGTATCTTGATCATGTTTATATGGCAACAAAGTATCAGAGAGAAGATAAGAACCTGTTTTTCACCTCCAAGTGCACCACTCTCTCCTGTACACCATATTAACCTCTCAAATTTACTTATTTATAATGAAGTAATTAGCAAATATGGATGTGGTATTCATATATAATGGATCTGGCTTTGGACGTGGCCGCTGATTTTGAGCTTGTGTGATGGCCTTAGCATTGCAGATCTAGCTACATGATGTCATGAGGAGAGTTGGAGTTCTGTTCAGAAGAATTCATACAGTAGATGCCGCTCTGTACATGTCCTAATATTGTTGATCAGACCAAAATTAGTGTCTTGATTAGGAAGAACAGCTGTTGGTTGTTAAAAGACAAGCAAGTCTGTTTTTGATTGACTATGAAGTTGCATTGAGTTTTCTCAGTAGCTTAGGGTTTTTTTTTCTTAATGACCAATCAATCAGCAAGCATTTATTAAGCGCTTACTATGTTCCAGGCATTGTGTTTATTAGTGTGCTAATGAGTATTGGAAGCTATGGTAAAAAAAAAAAAAGAGGTTTCCATTATCCTTAATGGTATAATATTCATCAGTCAAAGATTTGAAAAAGCAAGTGGGAAAGGATTTTACTGCTGTACAATGCTTATCAGTTAGTGGAAATGGAACTAGAGGTGAGAATTACAAAATAGCAAAGATGTTTTTAAAGAAAATAAAAACAAGAAATATTCAATGCATCTGGGTCTTTTAAATTAACAACAAAGACATGCCTTCAATAAATATATTGAAATATCTAAATGTATATACAGGCTTATATATTCAAATCATAGCATATAGGAGCTATAAAGAATTAAAAGGTATCTTGCCCAAACTTTTCATTTTGCATTTGGGGAAAATGAGGCTCATAGAAACACAAGTAATTTTCATCTGTATTTTACATTATATACATATGTTATATGTATTTAGTTTTATATATTTTATTTGTTATACATTTTTAGTTTAGTTATATATTTAGTTATATATATAATATTATATATTTAGTTATATATTTTAGTTATATATCTATGCTATATATTTAGCAGAAAAGCAAGAAGGATACTGGAAAAAAAGCAAATAAAGGACAATTTGATAAAAAGAGGATGGAACTGAGAGTCAGGTGACCTCAACCTTCTTACCATTGGCCCTGATACCACTTAGTACTTGTGTTACTTTGAGTAACTCTTCGGGCTTCAACGAGGTGATCTTTGGAATCATTTCCAGCTCTAAGAGCCTATAAATTTTCCAGGCCTCAGTTTCCTCCTCTATACAATGATGGATTTAGGCAACATAATTTCTAAAGCCCCTTCCAGCTCTGAAAATCTCTGCTTAGGAGACTGTTGGAAGACAAAGAAAGAAGTGAACGACTCAAGACCCATAGAGAAGACAGAAGAGAAAAGAAAACCTCAGGAGGCCCTCAGGTGAGGGCTGGTGGACACTTAACTAGTAGTTGGTATCCAAGCAGTATTCTTCATAGGTTGCATATGTCTACCCAAAACCAGGAAGGCTGCCAGGTGGCACAGTGGATAGAGCGCTAGGCCTGAAGTCAGGGATCGAATCTGGCCTCAGGCTCTTACTAGCTGTGTGACCACGGGAAAGTGACTTAATCTGTTGTTTTACCTTAATCTGAGTTTCCTCAGCTGTAAAATGGGGATAATAATAGCACCTATCTTCCAGGCTTGTCTTGAGGGTCAAATGAGATCATATTTATACAAGGATTAGCACTTAGTAAGTAATTAATAAATTCTTGCTTCTTTTCTTTCTACAGATTATAAAGAAGTAATTCAGTCATATCAAATTTTCACTCAGAAAAACGTTGATATTTTAAGAGAGTGCAGTGCCAAGCATAAATATGAGACTGAGGTTTTCTGGAAGTAATTTTCAATGTCACTGTCGTCAGGAATGCAACTTTTTGTGACCTCGGTGAAACTCTCGTTTATGAAGGTACTGGGGATTTGGGGGGGCACTATCCGTTTGGGGACCCCTGGATTGCTTTTCCCACTAGTTATTTATTTCAGGGTTAAGAAGACAAGCAGTAAATGAGGATTGAGGATTGGCCTTGGCTGCTCTCACTGCTCTCTAAGACCTTCCTGTCTTCAATCACTAGATGGGAGGAGATGTAGGAGGAGTGTAACATGTGCTATGTGGCTGTTTCCTTCTGTCAACGACTGCCTAAACTGTCAAACACCATCACACCAACCAGTGATGACACAGCAATCATTTAAAATCATAACAGGCTAAGCACTATCTCAGGAATCACAGTATAGTGGAGAGAGTCTTGAATTTGGAATCAGAAAACATAAGTTTGAACTCTACCTCTCATCCTTTCTACTCTGTCTTTGGAATAGCCAATTAATTTAGCTGGGTCTTAGTTTCCTTATTTCCAAAAATGAAGATTTTGGAAATTTAATTTTTAAATTAAAATTTTGTGATTCAACCAGTTCAAATGCAATGGTGGAAAAAAAAGGAAGATTAGCTTTCCTCCTGCATGAAAATATACCTCAAATTACAGGGGGTAGTTGGAGATTGGGTTAGTACAGAAGTCCTGCCTAAAGCCCTTGGGTACCTATGAGCTAACACTCTGGGGCAATGTTGTCTTCACCCCCCAAATAACAGGTAATGCAAAAGGAATCAATCTACAAGCATCCTATGAATCAGGCTTAGAAACCTTCAGTCTGTTTCCTCTAGGATGGCATGATAGATTCTTCTAAAGATAAGGGTATAGAATTTAGATTTTATGTATGGTGTGGGTGACATTACACATACTTGTTATATTTTCATAAATATATTTCATATTAAAATATTTTAGGACTATAGTGGATAGAGAGTCAGCCTTGAGCCTGTGCTCAACTTTACTCTTTGACATGTAATGACTGTTTCAATTTGTACAAGTCACTTCACCTCTGAGTATTCTCTGGGCTTCTTAAACTGTGAGTTTAAAAAGCACTGAAGGGGCTGTGAGCGGAAAAACTTTAAGAAGTGATGGGTAACTGTCTATGACTATATGTTTCAGAGAAGGTATCGGCCTGCGTGGAGACAGAGTGTTTATTCACTTGGGAGTTCCCTGTAAAAATGAAATGAGAAATTCATTAGCTATTCAGTCCTAGGGCTAAGCACAGTAAATAGAATAATTTCTATATTGGTAGAGGATAAGAGAAAATCATAAAAATTAGTCAGGCTTTGTTTTTAACTATTCTGTGCAGGATGAACATGTTTAAATAAGATTATATGCTTTGATTATATCTGTGCCAATATAAGAGAGTGTTTAGTAAGGATGGGTCCTTACTGTGAATGTAATAGTGAAAAGCTCAAATATACCTATGACTTTCAACTGCATTATATTTTACCTATGTGTGGTAATGACTTTTATAAGGCAGAACATCTGATTACCCCAGACTAAAGAAGTATAAGTAGGATATACTAAGTGAGATTTGCTAATCCTTCTTCCCTGATGAACAGTTGAGAGCCTTGACATAGACAAACGATGCCCAGAATTTAATTTTAAACATAGCCCAGGGAAAGTTATTACTTGAAGAAAATTAGGTATGATCATACTGATTATAGCATTATGAATCTAGCTTTTTTTTACATTGGCATCTTGGCTGATTTCTTTGTAAATACATATACCCTCTGAAAACATGCTTAGCATAGTGAGCATTCTCTAAATTCTCCTTTGCTATGACCTTTTGATCTGTTTTAATCTAAAGCTGGTTAAGTTCTTATTTTTTTTACATTTAAAAACTTTGACTTTCCCCTTCCCCCTCCTTTTCTTTCTCTTCCTCTCTCCTTCCTCCTCTTTCTTTTTCTCTTCTTTTCTTTCTTCCTCTTCATTCTTACCTTCCACCTTTCCTCCTCCTCTTACCTCTTCACCACCATTGCCATCACCACACCATCAACAAGTGTTTACTGACAGATTATATTTAGTCCTTTTAATTTCCTAGTATATTTTGTCTCCTTAAAATTGTGAACACCATTTACATTAATATAATGATATACTGATTGCGAATCAGTAGTGCAAGAAGCTTTACAGCCTCAATGCTGACTCATGGTGTTTTTTGGGGGAAAAAAATAAACTGTTTTCCTAGTCCATTCCTTTGATTTTCTTATTTGTTAAGTGAACCAGGATCACATGGAGCACATTGAAGGTTATGTTCTAATGGGAATGACTCACAAGTGTTTGTGAGTACTTTGCAAATACAAGGTGCTGTAGAAATGTAAAATGACAGTAAAGATTTTTGTCCCTGATATCTGCTCATGATTATTTCTTCATTCTTGGATGGTTCCTACGAAAATGCTAATTTAGTTGATTTTTTTCATCTTGTCCAAGAACACTAAACGAAATCGAAAGAGATTCAGATTATTTCTAGTATATTGGTCTGTATTAAATTGTAGTTTTTTGCCAAAATGAACTAGATTGTGTGTCTCCGACACTCTTTCAGTTGCCTTTAATTTTGTTTTCCTTATTTTGCCCATAAGAAAGGAAGGAAACTGTATTAGAGCTACATTTTATTTTCATTCCCTCCTTTGGAAGCACAATTTTTACATTTGAGAAATGATGCTTCCAATTAAATTATAGCTCAGAAAAGCTGATTCAAACCAAATCAACTAACAAATGTATTTTTATCACCCTATTGGCTATCTGGGTTTCTGTAAATGTCTTTTTTTTGTCTTGATTTGTGATTGTTGTGGTACTGAGTAGTATCTCTACCAATGCAGATCTTCAACTATTCAATTCAGAGACTTCGAGATTAACCTGGGTCACTGGGAGGTGAAGCCAAGGGATTTATAGCTAGTATATGTCAAAAAAGGGACTTCTGCCTAGGCCTAGAATATATACCAGGTTGCATTCTAGTCACTAAACCAGTGGTTTCTAAAATGGAGTCTTCACAGTGTAGAACTTTCATCTTCATGAAAAGCTGAATTCCAGAACTGAAACTTGGTGAAAAAAATAATAACAACAACTAGCATTATATCATGCTTTAAGGCTTTTTAACTGTGTTTTATATCTCTATCTCTACCTAGATATTTAGATTTTTTTATAGACAGATGAACAGGAAGATAGGTAATCTCATTTGACCTTCACAATAACTCTGGAAAACAGGTGTTTTATCAACATTTTACAAATGGGGAAACTGAGGCTCAGAGAGACTTGCCCAAGATCACACAGGTAGATAAGTGTTTCAGGCAGGAGTGAGCCCAGAGCTTCCTTATTCCTTGTCCAGTATTCTATGCATTGAAGCATGCTGCTTTAATTTCTGCCCAAATGTGAATTTTAGAGTAACTAGGGATTGTAATGTTAGTATTCCCAGGTCGTCTGTAAACATACTTCCACATCTCCCTTCCCAAAACCAACTAAACAAAAAACTCTTCATTAGAACCCATTATCCTTGTAGCTGTCATTATTTATATCTCTTCCATTTTTCAAGCAAACCTGCTCTGCAATCATTATCTCACTTTCATTCCTTTTATTTCTTAACCCTTTGCAATCTGGTTCTAAAAATATTCCCTCCAAAGTTATCTATCAGTGACTCCTTACTTGTCCCATAAGGTATGGTCCTTTTTTTTCATTCCTCATTCTCCTTGACATTGTTGACCACACTGCTTTACTAGATACTTTCCCTTCTTTCAGTTTCTCTGATGTTGCTCTCTCTTGATTCTACTCTTACGCACCTGATTGTTTCTTCTTGGTCTCTATTGCTGCATTATTAACCACATTTCATCCCTGAAATGTGCGTGTACTCTAAAGGTTGTTTTGTGGCCCCCTTTCTCTTTTCCTCTCTCTGTAACCTCATCAGTTCAATTTAAATGATTTAATTATCATTTCTATGCAAATGATTCTCCAATCTATATACCCAGTGCTGAGCCCCAGTCCTAGAATACCAACTGCCTATTAGACATTACAAACTGAATGTCCTGCAGGCCTGTCAAGCTTAACATATACAAAACAAAACTCACTTTCTTTCACTCCAAACTCACCCCTCTTCTGAACTTTCCTATTTTTTCTGAGAGTATCCCCATCTTTCCAGTCATATACTCTCAAAGTCTTAGCATTATGTTTGATTCCTCATTCTCATTCACCCTGCCGATCCAATCAGTTGTCGAATTTTGTTGTATCTCACTTAATCTCTCCTACATCAGTCCTTTTCTCTTAGTTGATGCAGCCATCATCCTAATTCAGGTCCTCATCACTTGGATCATTGTATTAGATCTTAATAGGATTAAATACATTTTTGTTGTTGTTGGATGAATAAGACCTCTCAGAATAGGTTATGTCAAGTGGATTCAATCCTGGAGGTCAATGATAAGGAATTCAGATGTTATTTGGCGGGCAGCAAAGATATATTTAAAGTTTCCAACAGGGACATGACAAGATCAGAGTAAAACAGTAGGAAAATGAATGACCTTTGTCCTTCTTGTTTTAAGTCTCTCCACCATCCAACTCATACCCCACAACTACCAAATGATACTGTCAAGCATTGTTATATTACTGCCCTTCTCAGTAAACTACCGTCGTTCACTATTTTTTCTAGGATCAAATATTAACTCTTCTTTTGAGAATTTAAAGGGCTTTACAACCTGTCTCAAACCTAATTCTCCAGTTTTATTACACATTATTCCCCTTCATACACTCTATAATCTAGTCAAAATGTCCCTCTTGCCATTCTCAAGAAATAACACTCTATTAACCATCTCCATTCCTTTTACACCAGCTCTCCTCCATGACTAAGTTGTACACACTCCCCATCTCTGACATATTCTCTGCTCTCCATTCAGACTAACACAAACTCATTTTTCATGAGGCTTTTCTTGACCCTGTTCTCTAGCTGCTAGTACCCTCTCAACTAGTCACCTGGTATATATTGCATCTATCTTATATGCACTAATATATACATGTTATTTTTTGTAGTAGATGATAAGCTCCTTGAAGTCAAGATCCACTTAATTTCATTGTTTTGTTTGTTTCACTAATGCCTCATAAAGTACTTGGAACAGAATAGGTGCTTAATAAATGCTTGTTTGTTGGAACAAAGATGGGGAAATAAGAGAATTGGTGTTCATTCACATATTCTTACTCTGCAAAAATCAAGGTATACTTTGTTTATAGTATTAATAATAGTACTTGATGTTTTTCATTGTTAATAACATAGAGCAATTTTACCCCCTTACCAAAAAAAAATTGCTTAACATCAGAAAAGTTTAAAAGAAAATACCAAGTATTCAATTACAGCAGATATAGCACTACAAGACTTAAAAAATAGGTTTGGCCTAAAAGAAAAAAAATAAGCTTTCAACAAGAAAGGATTTCAGTAAACTACACAATTAGGTTCTGCATCACTAGTTCTATACTTCAGTATAATCATGGTCATTGCCAATGGATACATCACTGTAATGGAGCTCCCAAAACATTTGGCACCACATTTATTACATGTAGCCTTGCATTGTCCTCATGTCATGATCTGTATGTTTTATTTCCTCTGATAGACTATAAACACTTGGGGAGCAAAAATGCAATTTAACCTGTATCCATAACATAGCACTTGGCAAAGGTGCTTAGTAGGATTAAATACATTTTTGTTGTTGTTGGATGAATAAGACCTCTCAGAATAGGGGATATCAAGTGGATTCAATCTTGGAGGTCAATGCTAAGGAGTTCAGATGTTATTTGGCAGGCAGCAAAGAAATATTTAAAGTTTTCAATAGGGGTATGACATGATCGGAGTAAAGCAGTAAGGATATGAATGAACAAAATGAAAGAATGAATGAGTAAAAAAAATTTAATGAGCAGAGGGTAATGGAATGAATGTGCCTAATTCTACTGCAATACTATCATTTCTTACTTTCTTATAGATAGGGAGCAATATTAAGATTTTCTGTGGTTTATTTTACTAGGGAAATGCTTGAATACATTCCTAAATTTCCCTCTGATAAAATAAGGAATTTATGACTAGGATTGTAAACATTTTGGTAGAAGCACAGAAAGACGCACCCCATGTAGCTATGAAAAGAATAAATGAGCAATTTGAACTGGGGATGATTTTAGCGAGTTCCTTGTTCCCTAACTTGGCTTTTCTTCACTGTGAAATAGCTATGAACTAGCTCATGCTTGGCCCATTTGGGGCCCAGTAGAGTGTAAACCTTCATTGCTAATAATTTTAATGCTAGTGATTCTATAACCACCACAGGCATCCTGTTTCCATGTTAAGGAAAACTTTGTGATTTAAGAGCAATTTAACATCTATACCAAGGCTTCCTTTTTGCCATTGAACTCCATTTCTACTTCTTCTATCTTGAGTGACTAAGAAGAATAATGGATCCCTGCTCTCTTTATAGCATCTCTTTCCTTCTATGTAGGTAGTTATCATGCCTTCCCCCCGTTATCTTTTCTCCAGTCTGAATATGCCCAGTTCCCTTAATGTTTCCTTATAGATCTCATTTTCCAAACCTTTTATCATTTTTGTTGCTCTCCTCTGAACTCATTTCAATTTATCTATGTTTCTCTTTCAACTATGGTACCAACACTGAACATAGTTATCCAATTGAGTCCAAAACAGTACTGGGTAGAGCAAAATAATTACCTCTCATTTTGGCCATACTTTTCCTATTAATATAACCCAATAAAGCATCTGGGATTTTATATAACAACATCATATTGTTGACATATATTCATCATTCATTATAGCTTTTACCTCCTTCCCCAAAGAGAAATTGTGTATATACATCTCACACTTTTATTGAATCTCGTTTTATTGATTCTAAGCCCTCTCCCCTATTTGTCGAGACCATTGTTTGAGATTCTAAGCCTTAAATTGCCTCCCTCCATCCAGGATCTGGGATCCCATAAATTCTTAACTGTTTGTGAAAATGATTAGCACACTTTCTGCTTTATCCTCCAAATCTCTTAGCACACAGCCAAGTGGGTTTCAATGGAGAAGAAATGAGTTAAGATGTAAAGTATCTACCCCCTATTGCTTCCACTGCCAACTATGGCAACAAGAACTGATGAAGTTCGAGAACATGCTGAAGAGCGTCTTACTCATTTTCCAAGAGGCACCTCAGTGGTTTTGTTTGGTTACTCCTATAAAATGTATTGGGAAGACGAAAGCAACGTCTTCTCTACTGGGCGTCCTTAAGCAGCCTCCAGTGGGACAGAAGAGGAGTTTGCTTTCTATAGCTCATTAAATATTGGCTTTCCCTGGAAAAGTTAGTATTGCCCTGTAATAGAGACTTTAAATGTTAGAAATGGAGATAACACCCCTAATTCAGAGAACCTAGGCAGAATGTGCAGAGGCTAGAGTTTGGAAATCTACCTCATAAAGGTGTGAATTTGCTTTTCCCCTAAATTATCTCTTAATAACATGTATTCCAATGAGGTAGCATGGTGGTTATCTATAATTCTATTTCTTTATTTCTTTTAAAGTAACCAAGGCCAAATATAATGGAGAACATGCAAATCACATGCCATTGGTTGCTAAATGAGGTCCACTGTACCAATGTAGGTTTTGAATGACCCTAAGGGATGCTGAGAATTTTAATTTACTAGACCATAAGAAGAAAGCACAAGTTATGTTTTAATTAGGATTTTATAAACTGATTGCACAACCTGTTTGTATTGGCAGCTTAATATCACTCTTTCCATACCAAGAAGTATATATATGCCCACCCAACAGGTGTCAACTGACGTTGCTTGCAGCAATTCTGTGTCACATCTATAGTGCTACTTTGCACAAAGTAATGTTGTTCATAATGTTGACATCGATAAGTCTCTTACTTAAAAAAAGGGCAGCTAGATGATGCAGTGGATAGAGCACTGCACCTGGAGTTAGGAAGACTCATTTTCCTGAATTCAAATCTGGCTTCAGACGTTTGCTAGCTGCGTGACTCTGGGCAAGTCACTTAGCCCTGTCTGTCTCAGTTTCCTCATCTGTAAAATAAGCTGGAGAAGGAAATGACAAAACACTCCAGTATCTTTGCCAAGAAAAAAAAAAGCTCAAATGGGGTCATGAAAAGTGGGACACAACTGAAAAACCGCTGAATTCATTACTTAAAAAAAAAAAGAAAAAGAAGAGAAGAACCGTAATAAACAAGTGCTGGACTTGGTGTCAGGAAAACCTATGTTTGAAATCTGCCTCAGAAAGTGTTAGCTTTATTACCAAGGACAAGTCACAAAGCCTCTTCCATCCTCAGTTTCCTCATCTGTAAAATGGGAAGAATAATTGCAAATAGGGAAGTTGTAAGGATGAAATGAGATAACATTTGTAAAACCCTCTGAAATCCTTAAAGAATCATAGGAATGTTAACTATATTATTATGGATAGTATAATGATCATTATTATTGTAATGAGCAGGTTACAGAGACTGAATGGTATGAAGCATAGAAAATTTAGGTATCTTCAAATCTTCAAAACTTAGAACTTAAAAATACAGATGAATGTCACAGGAAAATGGAGGTACAAGCTATAATGAATGATAAATCAAATATGTTGACAATATGGTAAGTAAATTTACTGTTCTAAGAAAATAGGTTCAGCTTGGTATGAGAATGAACTTTATCTTCACCTTGAATACAGTCAGTGCAGAGGAGAATTCATAACTGGAGCTTACGTAACCAGCAAGCAAATGAGACATTTTTCTACCAAATATCTACACCTTTTTGATAAAACCCTAGACTGCTTTAAATGGTATGTAGTTCTGCATTCACTTTTTATTAACTGTCAGTATATCTTATGATTCTGAAAAATATTGTTGTATCATTTTAAAAGGACAGTTTTCCAAAATATTCAACTCGTTATTGTGTTTTTTTTAATCTATTGAAGTTCTTCCTTTCTTTCAAGACCCTCAGATGCCACCTCCACATGAAGCCTTCCCTGATCCCTCCTTGTGACACCACAGTTGAAAGCGATCTCCCTTTCCTTCTGCATCCCACAGAACATTGGCTGGGTTACTGCATTTCACTTTTCTTACTCTCTGTATCAATTATTTTTTCTCTTTTACTTGCCCTTCCTTGCTGTATTTTTAAACTCATTGATGCCAATATCTGTGTCTTCCTCTTGCACAACCCAAGCCTACCAAAATGACTTGACTTTTAATATCTGTTGAACTGAAATGGATTTTGGTGCCTAATTGAAATGGTTAAATTTCAATAGCAATGTGAAATTTCTTTTAATAGAAATTTCTCTGATTTTACACTGGCCTTGGAATCAAGAAAACACAAATTTACATCCTATCTCAGATAATTGCTATGACCCTGGGCAACTCACTACTCCTCTGTCTACCACAGTTTCTTTATCTGTAAAATGGGGATAATAGCAACTACTTCCTAGGACTGTTGTGAGCATAACACTAGATTCTATTTCTAAAGCAAAATTTGTAGATGTAAAGTATATTTTGCAAAGGATAAAATGCTATATAAAATGCTATATATATATATATATATATATATCAATGCTATATAAAATGCTAGCTGTTACCATTATTATCATTACTTAGAGTAGAGGTAGTAGCAGTAATTTTTTCTACAAAAAGATACATGTTGCAATGTCATCAAAATAGTCTTTTCAATAAAAGTAGTAAGTCCTTGGGGGCAGCTAGGTGGTGCAGTGGGTGGAGCACTGGCCCTGGAGTCAGGAGGACCTGAGTTCAAATCCAGCCTCAGACCAAACACTTGACATGTGCTAGCTGTGTGACCCTAGGCAAG
The DNA here is from genome assembly GCF_900497805.2 of Vombatus ursinus. Lineage (NCBI taxonomy): Eukaryota > Metazoa > Chordata > Mammalia > Diprotodontia > Vombatidae > Vombatus > Vombatus ursinus. Next base: position 28,136,358 of record NW_020941197.1, read on the forward strand.
TCACTTAACCCCAATTGCCTTAAAAAAAAAGTAGGAAGTTCACAAGCCCAAAGTTTAACTACCATGACAAAACATTTAGTCAAGGTTTTTGCCAATGAGCTTCTTTTCCAACACAGGTGTATTTCCTTGTACTATTTTGATCTGGGATGGTTTTGATTTATTTCACTTTCTCTCAAATTTGCATCCACGTTGAGAACAGGAATGTATAGTCAGCCTCCTTAGAGCTGAGACTGTAAATTGGTTTTGTCAAAGTCAAACAGAAACAGTATAGCTAAGTAAATTTACTTACCATATTGTCAACATATTTGATTTATCATTCATTATAGCTTAGTATAGCTAAGGATCCCTACAGGCAGCATATTGACTTATAAAACCACATATTAACATATATATTCATATGTATGCATATATATACCTACAATATTATATATACATAACATTTTTGTTTGTTTGTTAAATATTTTCCAATTACATCTTAATCTGGTTTGGTTACAGAGTATGAGAGGTGTGTTTGATACTTTTTCTGTAAAGTGTTAAATGATCAGTATTGCTCTGCTAAAGGAAAAGCTATTTCATGGATTCATGAGTTGTTTCAGGGAAATGCCAATTGTATAAACACCTTCTGAATTCCAAGGTGGTTGCTGCTGTTGCCTCCATAGCCACTGCTGCCACCGCTATTACCAGCATTGCCATTATTTTTATCTGATTGTAAGGAGACCAAGAGCTGCCATATAAAATATTTAAAAACAGTAGCTTCTCCAAAGGTAAGGAGCTATATACCTTTGATTTGTGTTAGTATTCCATAGAACAAGATCGATCCAGTTTCTGCTCTCTGGGGACCTGAAATATATCTTTTTCATTTCAAGAGTTTCCGTGTCACTTTTAAACAAGTCACTGGGCAAATCACTTAAGCTCTTGATATTCTGGGCAACTGTTTATGACAATAAGTTTGCAAAGAAGTTGCCAACTTGCGTGGTAGAATTAATTTCCTCATCTAGGAATTCCATTAAGAGTACACAAAGAAAGAAAGAAATTTTTAAAATGAAGAGATGAATGAATGAGCAAGTGAATTAATAAATAAAAGAGCAAATAAATACCTGAGCAAATAAATAAGCAAACAAATAAATAATGAATTCACAGATAATTCTTATCTCCATTTTAGAACAGGCTTACAGGATATATATCATTATCATTATCATTAGTAACTTTATAAATGGCAAAATATCATCATCATATATTGTGGTGAACCAGCAGCATGATATTCTATGTTGGAAAAAATAATGAATTTTGAGTCATAAGACTTGGGCTCAAGTCCTGGTTCCAATATTTACTAGCTGTGTGACCTGGGGAAAATAGTTCAACTTTTCTGAGCTTTATTTTTTTTTTCCTTTGAAAAAGTGGAAATTGCCAAAATGAGCTACCTCACCAGACCATCATGAGAAAAAAACTTTGTTCCTCAGCAGCTACTACCAGATGGGCTTAGAAAGAATAACTCACATACACACAGCACTCTCAGGGTTACAAATTTCGGCATATAAATATCAAACAGTATAATTGCAATTCTTCATCACCGGTCTACAATAATCCAGGTACTTTTGCTTGAAAAAAGGTTCTTACAGACATTTGGAGAACTGAAAAAAATGAAGGTACATTCAATCCAAAGGGCTTCAAATTTGAGATCGCTTTCCTACCCCAGACAACCCTAAACCAAAAGCCATTTGTTCACCTTACCAGAAATCAAACAAAATCATATTAGTGACTTTGGGAGATTTTACATATGATACTTTGAAAAAAAATCTAATTGTAAAACATGTGTTTAACTTGCAAGTATAGATAGTATAACCTAAATGCCTTCCTCTAATTTTCCCCTTTCCCTTAGTTCCCAACTTCTTGACTACTAAATGGACTTCGCAGTAAATTGCTTATCCTCTTGTTATTATTGAGCAACTGTTTTTGTTTTTATTTTTGTTTATTTGTTTGTTTGTTTTTTAGTGAGGCAATTGGGGTTAAGTGACCTGCCCAAGGTCACACAGCTAGTACGTGTCAAGTGTCTGAAGACAGATTTGAACTCAGGTCCTCCTGATTCCAAGGCTGGAGCTCTATGTACTGCGCCACCTAGCTGCCCCCAAGCAACTGTTTTTGACTATAAAATTGCATGGAAGTCACCAAACTGCATGATAGAATTAATTTTCTCATCTACAAGTTCCATAAACCAAAAAATAAAGAAAAAATCACAGGTAGTAATTGAGTACTAAATGGATTACTAACTGGACAGGAACTTGTAAAAGTGTATGTTATGCAAGCTTCTTTGTTCAAATAGGATTTGATGCACTCATGTCTGCAAGGAAATGTTGGCAAGGACTGTACACAAAATAATCCATTCAACAACAATTCAATTCAACAACAAATATTTATTAAATTCCTATTGTGTATCAGAAGGAAAAAAGGGGGGGGGCAAATAAAAAGCCTTGAACTCAAGGAACTCATATGTTCTTAGAGATTGTGACATGCACAGGTAAGTGAATATAAAGGATATGAAAAGTAATAAAAATAATTTCAAGAGAGAGGGAATTAATAGGTGGGTGGGGTGGAGAGGATCAGAAAAGTCATTATGTAGGTGGTGACAGCCAAGTTGTGATCTGAAGGAGTCAGTGATTCTAAGAGATGGAGGTGAGAAGGGAGGGCATTCGAGGAATACAGCACAGCTTGTTCAAAGACACAAGGGTTGGAAATGGCAAAAAGAGTAATGTTGCTAGTTTCTGCAAGAGAATGGGATAGGGAAAGGGACTGGACCTGTCATTTCATTGATATAGGGAACTCCCTCTGCTGTTTCAGGTTAGCATGTTCTTTGCAACTTAGAGTTTTAGAAAGTAGCCTAAAACACCAAGAGGTTGATTGGCTTACCCAGGGTCACACAGTCAGGATGGGATAGACTCTGAGACATGAATTGAAACCAGTTCTTTCTGACTCTGAGGACAGCTGTCATGCTGCCTCTATATTGGGAGGAATGAAAAATGTGGTCTCTACCCTTAAAGAACCTAAAATCTACTTGGGAGAAATAAAACATTTGTTTTGTTGTTGTTTAATTGTTTTCAATTGTGTCTGACTTTTTGTGACCATGTACTGGGGTTTTCTTGGTAAAGATACTGGAGTAATTTGCCATTTCCTTGTCCAGCTCATTGTACAGCTGAGGAAACTAAAGTAAATAAGGTTAAGTGATTTGGGCACATAACTAGTATCCCTCTGAGGCTGAATTCTAACTTAGATCTTCTAGATTCCAGGCTCAGCACTCTATCCACGACACTATCTAGCTGCCTTCAGATATAGATCTAGCTGACATTAAAGGAATGAAGTAGAAGAAGAAGAAGAAGAAGAAGAAGAAGAAGAAGAAGAAGAAGAAG
>NW_020941197.1:28139768-28170050 GCF_900497805.2 Vombatus ursinus
AGAAGAAGAAGAAGAAGAAGAATATGGGAAAACATGAAATAAAAATTGAAATATAAACTTAGTTTTTACTGCTCTACTGGACAATCCCTCAATATGCATATAAAATAAGGAGAGGATCAGTCAAGGAAACTTTTGTGAATGATGATGTCTGTCTGTGTGTGTGTGAGTGTGTGTGTGAAAGAGAGAGAGAGAGAAGGAGAGAGAGAGAGAGAGAAAGAGAGAGAGAGAGAGAGAGAGAGAGAGAGAGAGAGAGAGAGAGAGAGAGAAAGCATACATTGGTTTGTTTATGTGTTTGGGTGAAAATTTCCCCAGAAGATGTATTGGCTGTGATTGCTTGTATCAGAGAGTTCCTTGGGTAACTGAGGGGCTAAATGACTTACCCATGGTCACACAGCTGGACTTGAGCCAAGTTCTTCCTGTTGCCAAGGCTAGCCCTCTATCTACTACATTATATTGTATCTTGGAAAGTATAGGCTCTTGTAGTACTATGCAAATGGATGATATTACAGTGCACAGCATATGCTAACTGATGATCTTGTACATAACCTTCAGAGCACGACTCAAATTGTCAGTGGCTATGAGGGAAGATTGTATTGCTACTTTGGCCCTTAAAATACATTGTCTCTATGAGCAAAAGATATCTGTCCCTGATCTATTTTATTTGCTGAATGCATCTTCCTTCCTCCTCCAGCCTTGAATTTGTGACATGGTTCTGACAACTCAGCAAGATTCTGCTGGGTAGCATCAAGCCTGCTTATAGTGATGATATTTTTGAAACCAAAAATTGGGACACATGGTTTGACAAGGGATTCTTCACTGCCCTTATTGCCTTGTTATTGCAGTAAATCAATGTTGAAGTTGGGACTATTCCAGAATATCCAGGCTCTGTGGTCACTGTAAATATACTAAAAATTTATTCAGCTATTTCTAGATTGCAGACTAGTAGCATTTACACATCGAACTGGGTTTCTTTTGTATTGACATCAGTGGAAGTCTAAAACCAATCATGTATCCATTCCTCTTTCTAGATCTTTCAAGAAGGATATATATTTGTTCAATAAAAACCTATCTAAAGGAGCACGTAAGTTTTATACTATAACAACAAGTTTTATAAAATGAAATTGTCTACTTTATATATAATAGCTAGCTGACCCATTAGCCCTCTATAAAAATAATAAATATTCAGTCACATATTGGATTTATGGTCATTAAAATGACAATCCAAATATGGCCACTGTCATAACAGGTGACCCAAGAGATCAAAACACCTTAGATTGGTACAATGGAAGTAGAATGGTAAAGGAAAAACAACTTTGCATTTGGAGTCAGAAGTCCTGAGTTCAAATCCTGATTTGATTACTTTTTAAAAGTTTATGATCCTATGATCCAGTGAACATATATGTATAGATATTAGCATGTATAGATATATGCATGTATAGATATTAGCAATCATAAAGTCATAAATAGGAGGCAACATGTTGCAGTGGGAATATTGCTGGATTTATACTCAGATGTTGTTGTCATTTCAGTAGTGTCTGACTCTTTGTGACCCTATTTGGGGTTTCTTGGCAAAGATACAGTGCCCTATGCACTGTGCTAAGTAGCTGCCTTATAGCCAGATGCCTTGGATATAAATCACAACTCTTCCACTTACTACGTGTATGAGTTTGGACAGGTCATTTGTCCTCTTAGGTCATTTATCCTTAAAATTATTGGGTTAGACTAAAATTTATCATCTCTGAGGTCCAACCCAGCTCTGAACCTTTAATTTTCCCAGTCTTGTTGCCTTCCTATGGTCGTTTTCAAGTTTATCACTGTTCTTCCTAGAGATTCCAGGTAGCACAATGTATAGAGTGCTGGAACTACAATCAGGTAGTTCTGAGTTCAAATTTAGCCTCACACCCTTACAGGATATACTACTCTAGGCAAGTCACTTAACCTCTATCTGCCTCAATTTGCTCATCTATAAAAGGGGTGAAAATAGCATTTGTGAGGATCATATTAGATAATACACGCAATGCATGTTGTAAAAAAAACTTTAAAAATAGATATTAGCTATTTTTTAAATTTAGCACAATGAACTGAAAAAAAAAATATTGCAAATATGGTTTGACCAGGATACGAAACAACTATCATTTCTCTATCTCTGCCTCTCAGTGGAGTCAAGGTATTTATTAACCTTTCTGACTACTACATTATGTTATTGATTTGATCTCATCAGGTCTAGTCACAAGTTGTATGTTTTCTTTGTTGTCCAGAAATACCATACACATTATGGTTAATGTATGATATGAAATCATCATAGAATTAATACAAAAGAGTCTAATTGGTAAGAAAGATGCACACAGAGTTCTCCATATGATCAAGAGATGGCTGTTCCCAGATTAGGTCAGGGAATCCAGAAACCTGTTCAGCTGCTCTTATGTTCTCAGCTGAAAGGTATACGAATTTCCCTTGCCTGCTCAAGTGCATTAACTGTGATGATGAACATGAGCTAGTGAGAAATCTTCTGTTTGTCTCAATCTGCCAACACAACTGGAGACTGGATAAATGTACAGTTCTTGGCCATTGGGGAGCCTTTACAAATCAGGAAGGATCCTGAGCTTTTTTTTTCTTTGCCTGTCATTGACAAGATGGGGCATCCTCCTTTGACTGGAGGAGGACATATACATCTCCCTGTTCCTCTTCCTCTTACATCATCTCCAAAAGCTGTCTGTATTTATACAATAACAGCAATGGTGTGCCTGGCAAACATATCAACATGAATGAACTCTTCTGGACATGGAAAAACCACATCAGTAAACTGTTGTGTTCTTACCCAGCCAAACTACCTCGACTCTGTAAAATTAACAAACAGCATGGTTTAGAGATAAAATGGCAAATAGTTTAAAATTTTCATGACTTTCCCTAGTCCACACTGCAAATTCAGTTATCCTTATGTTGGGGTGGTCTTATAGATATCTTCTTTGGATGTTTTATATGCATTTTTAGGTAACAAAAGTCTTTTTATACCTGTCATAGACATACAGAGCTTGAAGAAACGTCACAGACCACGTAGTCCAAAATCTTCATTTTACATTTAGAGACAATAAAACCCTTGGGAGGAAATGAATTGCCCAAGGTGAAAACAAGTAATAAATAGAAGGGCTAAGAGTAGAACCTTTTGGATTCCAGGTCAGAGGGGTTTTTCCACTGCTCTACATTAGCTTTGGCTGAAATCTCAGTTCCTAAGAACTTTACACGTATTTTCTTCTTCACAGCTGTTCAAATATGCCTGTATGTGACATCAGCAAGCTGCGGGTTTCCATCACCGTTATATAATCATTGTTGGTATAGGAAATTAATTAACAAACATTATTTCCTGTGGCTCTTTAAATTTTATGTGGTCATTGCATACCACTTATCTGATTATGACTTAAAAAGAAGAAAAAATAAAAGCTGTACTGATTTAGAATGCTTGAATATTCCATTTCCGGTCAGAGTGCATCTATCTTGTCAAACAGTGTGGTATTCAGCCTTCTCACCTTCCCTTCTGTTTGTTGTTGCCAAGATTTATAATGTAATCTTCTTCCACATTTGAATTAGAGATGAGCTGTCCTGATGACAACTGAATACAGGTTAAATTATAAAGTTAAACACCTCAGTCCATTGCATCTTCTCTGTTCACTATTGGCCTTGCTTTGGCACCAAAGTCATTGAACAAAATGTTACTGTGATTTAGAATTCTCATGTTGTTGTGGAAATAATTATTTAGCATATTTATGCTATTTAAGACATATTTTATGTTTTAACATTCTCTATCTCATTTTTATTAGTCATTCCTCATAACAAGTCAACAAAACAGTAAATTAGGTTTACTCTCCAGATACATATAGAAAATACCAGAACAGCTTAGTGACTCTCCTAAGGTCACAGAGCCATCAAAACTAGAAGTGAACACAGAGCTTTTAAGTGATAAGTACCTTCCATAACCTACTAAGTTGTATTAACTGAATAGAGAACTTCTTGCATGTAAGGATTGTTTCATTCATTTTATTAGCAATCTCAGTACCAAGCATATTATATGGCATACTTAATAAATATTTGATGATTGAAAAGTGAGGTAATGTGAGATAATTGTATCCTATAGAAATCAATATCAGTGTGCATTTCTTTTGACTATTGCAATTTCCAAATTCTCAGCATTTTGAAGAGAGACCACATTGCATAGGGGCAGAACGCTGGCCTCAGTGCCAAGAAGACTTGGGTTTAAGTACCCACTCTGATATACACTGGCTATGTGACCCGTATAAATCTCTAAGGATATAATTTGTAAAGAAATTGTTATCTTGCATTGGAAGAAGGGAATTCCTCACTGGGAGTTCCCTAATCAATGAAATAACAGGCCTAATTCTAGCCTACTCTCCATGCCACCAAAAAAAAAATTATTTTATAGCTTCATACAGTTAAGGTTAATTGTTTTTGTATCCTTTATATGAACAAGGGCATTATATACAATAGATATCATAATGGGCAATGTTGGGGTTTTTATTTTCTTCTAAGCTTAAGATCTCAAGCTGGGGTCAGGGTAAAACCACAATATATTTATAAATAGATACACTGGCCACCATTGTAGAGTGAAAGGAATATCAGTTCTTTATAGTGAGTGTTCTTTCAGAGTTACAATCTTAAACAGGCTCCAGTAAATGGATTCGGAGTAACAGAAACCCTTTATAAATTGTTAAAGCTTGCAATGTAGGTTGTAATGCATTATAATAACCTGACATAGGGAATCCGTAGCATCCCATAAGTAGAGCCTTGTGGAAATACCTGGTTAGAGCTGGATAGGAAGACTAACATGGCAAGACGAACTTAGAGTTCAAGTTTTGAACCTTTTTAAGTCAGTATTCATCCCTTTAGGATTTTCTGCATCTGTAGGCACCCAACTAGTAGCAGAGCTTTGCTACTATGTCTGATATTTAAATAGCATCTTCAGCTCAGCATGACAGAGTGGAAAGATCACTGGATTTAGAAACAAGATACTTGACCTGGCTCCTCCTCTCATGTAATAAATTGATAAATCACTTAACATCTCTGAGTTTCAGGTTTTTCCTCTGTAAAGTGGGGAAAATAATACTCAAAATATCAACCTCACAGGGTTGTTGAGAACAAAGTATCTTAAATACCTTAAAGAACTATTTAAAAGTGACCTATTTTGAGTAATGAAGGGTACATGGTGTAGTTGATAGAAACTCTCATCAGAGACCAGTCCTCTAAGTCAGGAACACTTCTGACCACTACTGGTTATGTGACCCTTTTGAAAAGTCAACTTCTCAATGCTCAATGTAATGGAGAGTCCCTAAATTGTAGAGTAGATATTATGTACGTTGGTAGAGGGAGTTTCCTATAATAACAAAATACAGGTTCAGTCAAAAACAGTATATAGGTAATAGTTAAGAAATTTATTTTAGTAGAAAAAAAATACCTGACTTGGATTCAGATGACCTCTATTCAAATTTTGAATCTGCCATTTATCAGTTGTATGTTTTTGGGCAAATTGTTTGACCTCCCTGAGCTTAGATTTCTTCCAACATAAAAGTGGGGCTAATCATACTTGCATTACCTAACCACTTGAGACTATGTTAGTGCTTTGTAAATCTTAAAATGTTATGTATACATGAGTTAATGTAAGTGGCAAACAATAAGGAAGTTCTGTTATTCAGATACTATAGCTATTGAAAGCCACTTTCCAGAAACATTATAGTACCAGTATGTTTGGCATATATATACACACACACACATATATATATACATACATATATATGTATATGTGTATGTATATATACACATATATATGAACTTTTAATTTTAAAGGGTTAATTTAAACACTGTGATATACAACAAAATTCCTCATTCTTCTCTTACTAATGGTATCTAGTCTAAACTCTTCTAGCTCATTTTCTGCATCTGCTCTAATTTGGCCCTACCCTATTTCTAAGGAATTGTCCAACTCTGACTCCACAGAGCCAAGACTTGAAAATTTTTGCCTGAGGCAAGTACCATAAAGTATATGAAGTGGGGGACAGGGAGCCCCCAAGACACAGTCATTTCTGGTGATGTGTGTGTGTTTGTGTACATGCATGTGTGTGTTTATATGTGTATGTGTGTATTAAAAAGGGAGAAGAGCCCCAGCTCACTAATCAGTATTTTTTTTTTTGCCTTACACCTATAAGATTGGCTAAGATAATAGAAAAGGAAAATAATGAAAGCTGGAGAGAATGTGGAAAAAGAGGCACACTAAAGCACTGTTGGTGAAACTGTGAACTGGTCCACCCATTCTGAAGAACAATTTAAAACTATGTCCAAAGTGCTATAAAACTGTGCATATTCCTTGACTCACCAATAACACTACTAGTTCTATATCACGGAGAGATCATAGAACAAGGGAAAGAACCTATATGTACAAAATTGTTTAGAGCAATTCTTTTTGTGGTAGCAAAGAATTGGAAACTGAAGGGATGCCCATCAATTTGGGGAATGACCGAACAAGTTGTGGCATATGATTATGATGGAAAACTATTATGTTGCAAGAAATGACAAAGAGGATGGTTTCAGAATATTCTGAGAAGACTTATATGAAATGACACAAAGTTAAGTGAGCAAAACTAAGAGAACCACAACAGTTCCAAATGACTCACGCTGAAAAATCCTACCCACTTTCAATTAGGGAAAAGTTGGACTCTGAGAGTACAGATTGAAGGATATTTATTTTCATCTTTTTTAAAATTTCTTTTACAATAGGGCTAATGCAAAAGTATGTTTTGCATGACTTCATATATAGATATATAGATATATAGATATAATATAGATATATGATATAGATATATAATGGACATCATTTTTTGCCTTCTAAATGAGTGGGGAAGGGGGTGGGAGAGGAAAGACAGTGATAAACTGGCAAATATACATAATTGGAGAACAAGAATGGTAAATGGTAAAGTCAAAGGTTCAGATCGGGGTGGGACATCAGAGATGATCTGTTTTTGTCCAACACAATTATTTTTAGCACTCTATCCACTGTGATACCTAGGTGCCTAGGATATCTTATCATTTTCTCTCATCAGCACATCCCTGGGTACATAACATCTGCTCAGCCAATACTTATTTACCATAATTCACCAATATCATTGTAATTAAGTACTCTGATTTAATGCCCTTGTTTTCTTGCCTTTCAGAGGTAGTTAGGGATTGTAATGGACAAAACACTAGACATAGAGTTATAAAGGACTGAGTTTAAATCCTGACACTCACTGTATAGCCCTGGGTAAGTCACTTCCATCTCTTTCAGTCTCAGATACTTCATTTATAAAATAAGAATAATTACAGGGTCATTGCAAAGCTCAAATGAGATGATGATTTAAGGATTTTCAAGCCTTAAAATACTCTCCAAATACTAGTTGTCATTGCTATTTTTATTATGTAAAAGTAAATGTCATATAGACCTGGAAAGGACATTAAAAACCTTCTAGCCCAATTCGAGGAAACTGAGGTCCAAAGGGCTGGTTCTGGGTTCAAATGGCACATGTGAGTTCACACAAATAAATGACTGAGAGAAGATTTGAACTCAGGTCCTCTGTTCTGAGAGCCAATATTCTTTCTACCCACACCATGTGTCCCTTAGAAAGTGATTATGATTGGGACAAACATTGGAGAAGGTATTTATTGTACCACATTAAAGGAAAAGTACATGACCCTATGGCTCCCCATATAATAGGGGCTCTTCTTAACATTAAAGAGCATTCCACTGGTCTAGGTTTGCATTTAAATTTTCATTATGATTTAACAAGTGAGTAGAGCAGAATTACAGCTGAGGTCTTCACAACTATTTCCTTTTGCTTGAAAAGCAGTTAAAAACAATTGTCCTTCAACTTACAACTCCTTCTGCCATTTTCACCTTACCCATCAGAACAATTCTTGCCAGAGGAGGAGGAATTAACAAACACCCAAAAGGCCTTAAATTCCCATTTCTTACATCCTCTCATTCCTGGCCTTTCACTCTGCCCCAAAGGCGAGTTTTACCTCTAGCAATATACTTGCTATCATTAAGGATCCAAAGCTAGCTAATGACTACAACCAAGAAGGGCAAATAACAAATTCATGAATTATACTTCTCATCCCAAAGGTAATGGCTTAATAAAAACCCTTTGCCTCAACTGCAAAGAGATCAGGAAACACAAATGTGCTGGTAGCTCTACAAGGACATCTGAATTACCTCTGCATCTTATGTTTTACATAAGGGAGCAAGTATCAGCCAAAACTTTCACTAACTTCAGTATCTTGTTTTCTTTCTATAAGAAGACACATATTAACAGAACAAAAATTTCATTAACTTTCTAATTCTTTCATATTTCAGACATTAGCACATTGTATTAATATACCTATTATAATAAAATTCCATTTCACTAATGAAATGTGATTCCTCCTTGCACTGAAGTGTAGATATTTTGAGTGCATATAACTTTTAGTTGTGTTTCCTGCTTTCTGAATGTGCCTGGGCTTGAGTTCTAGCTCAACCAAGGATTTCCCAAGATGCTGATAGTCAGCTCCATGAAGGACATTTAAGGGCAATAGACCTCAATCTTTTTTCAAATTTTTTTAAAGGCAATTGGGGTTGAGTGACCTGCCCAGGGTCACACAGCTACTAAGTGTCTGAGGCCAGATTTGAACTCAGGTCCTCCTGACTCCAGGGCTGGTACTCTATCCACTATGCCACCTAGCTGCCCTAACAGATTTCAATCTTATACCTAATGTTGCCTCTGCTCTCAGTTAATGGTGTAGTAGGCTAAGGTGTTCTGCAGCCAGCTCAACCCTTGTGTATGCATGTGGACATATATGTTGTATATGATCATGTCTATGTACATACAAGATGTTTTAAAAAGCCTTTGTGCAGTTTTTTAGCCTTAATACCATCCTGGTGAGGTAGGTTCTATTGTTCTCTCCATTTTACAGAAGAGAAAACTGAGACTGAGATCAATAAAGTTAATTGCCCCAGGTTGAACATCTAATGAATGTTTAAGGAAGGATTGTAATTCAGGTCTACCTACCTCAAAGTCTAACACTGGATTCTTGTTGCTGTTCAGTTATGTCCAACTCTTTCTGACCCCATTTGGGGTTTTCTTGGCAAAGATAATAGTTTGGCTTTCCATTCCTTCTCCAGCTCATTTTACAGATGAAGAAACTGAGGTAAAGAGGGTTAAGTGACTTGCCTAGGATCACACAGTTAGCAAATATCTGAGGCCAGATTTGAACTCAGGAAGATGAATCTTCCTGACTTCAGGCCTGGCACTCTATCCATGGCAATACCTACCTTCCCCTAACACTATACATAGTGCCATTTTCTTTCAAAGATACATTATTTTAGGGGAATACAGGTTATATTCAGATCAATAAAGCATTTTTCTCTTAGCATCAACAGCCATTCTTGGGCCTTAGATGATGAAGATATAAAAACATGAGCACTGATTCTTATAGGCAATTGCTACATCCAATTACCAGGCTGCAAAAGTTGTTTAATCAGAGGAGTGTTGTCAAATGTACCAGTCCAGGCATTGAGACATACCCAGCAAATTTAACTGGGATGCTGCATGTTCCAGAACATGTCTAAAAATGTTAGATACTCTATTATCCTCTGACCACAAATAAGGAAGATCAGATTCTTCTTTCCAACACAACCCTCTGGAGAAATTGTCATAACTAGTAGTGAGTAGTTTAAATTCATTTAGTCACAGCATTTCCTGTTCTTGGATGTCCAGGAGGGAATTAGAATTCAAAAAATTTTACTTTCTTGCAGAGGATGAGCGAGTTCCAACATGCCTATGAAGGCCATAGAATAAAAGAATATGCTGCAAATTAAAACTCCTGACAAGTTTAGGGAAAATGATGATACAGATTATAGTATTTATCTCATTGGGAAGGATGTGTAGGGAAGAGGAAAGGAATGATGCAGGACACTTCAAATGCAAAAAAAAAAAAACTGTCAGTCTTTTTTCAGGCGTTCAGACTGCCTGGATGAGCTGAGATGGAGAAATGAGCTAATTACCTTCTGTCTTTTACTTTCATAGTTTAGAACAAAAGAAAAATAAAGAAACCGCAAAGCATTTTCACACTCTTACTAATAAAGCAATATTTCCTCATTAATTATTTCCTCAAGACTCCTGGGGCAGTGGCAGTTCTGTCCAACAACTATTGGGCTCAACAGAATGAAGGCTAACATGAAAGGAAACAACTACACGTGAAGGAAGCTAGCCTTCTCTAACATTCAAGAGCATTCCACACTTATAAAAATGCCTTAGACACCTACTTGCCATATAGTATAGCTGTTTGGGGTCATTATGACTATGGAGAATTAGTTTTTTAAGAAAAGGCCAGTGAACCAATAACAGGTTATTAGATCTTCAGCTTGATAATCAAGTGATTCAAGTGATTTGTAATTTTATAATTAGATCCACAGGCAGAGACTATAACTATCATTGTCATCATCATCTTCCCCATCTCCTTTTTTTCCTCCTCTTCCTTCTCTGTCTCCTCCTCTTTCTTCCTCTTCTTTCTTCTTCCTTTTCCTCCTAAATACCAACTGAGCACTTACTTTGGGCAGATCACTGTACTAGGTGAAAACAAAATTGTATGTGATTCACCCCTTTAGAATTCAAAGTCTAATTGAGGTGCATCAATCCTATTGGCCTACTTCAATCCTACTTCAATTCTTCCTTCATTCCTTCATTTCATTTTTTCACATTCATTCACTGAGATAAAATACAAAGACTGATTTGCAAACCTTAAAGCCTTATATAAATTTTGGTTGTTCTCATTACTGTTATTATTATTAAACCAACAAGCATATATTAAGGGCCTACAATGCATCTGGAACTGTGATAAGCCCTGGCGATACAAATAATAATAAATAAAACAATCCTTACTCAAAATGATCTTGCACTCTAATGCTTATTACCCTCTAATGAATTGATCATTCATTTAGCCAGTGTTTTGAGAATGTCCTCTGCCATAAGGGAGTCCCTCCTAGGAGGGCATAAGGTTCCCCTATTGACTCTTCAACAGCTGAGTTCACAACGTTATACTCCCCTAGAGTAGGTGCAGCAATAGGTGAGGTCCTTGTCTGGATATACAGTTCATATGTAAGGAAAGGCCCTGAGGGCGTTCCAGAAACATCAGGGAAAACAACCCTGTAAGGAGTTCAGGTGTAGGGAATCATATGTAAACTAACAGAAGTCAGTTCAGTGCAAAACTTTATTGCAAGCAATGGAGAAGAGGGGGAAGAGGAAAGAAGAAAAGGGGAACTGATGTCTCAAGCATATACACTAACAGAGTACAACTCAAGTAAGGGCAGCTCTGCTTTGGGGAGCATAGAGACACAGACGCATTCATGAGAAAGGGGTGCTCCAGCAGGAAAGTTTGCTTCTGCTTGAGGGAAGGGTGTACTCCAGCAGCAAACAGTGTACCTACTGGAGGGGAGGATATGCTCTTGGTGGAGGGGAGAGGGTCCTCCTGCTGTAGGAAAGGATGTGGTCTAGTGGGAAGGAATGCTCCTACTGGAGGGTAGGATATTTTCCAAAGTACCCTTCTAAGAGTGGGATTCTCATACTCTCATTTTGGGTAGTCCCCCAACCCCAGAGGTGGTCACTTTGCACATCAGGGGTTAGAGGAAACATTATTTTGGGGATTTGTTATCAGGGAGAAAAAACAAGCTGGTGGTAGACAAAATATTATTTGGGGAAGAGCTGTGCTAACCTTCAAAAATGTTATTTTCAGTATTTTTCTTTTTTTAATTAAATCAATTTTATTTTTAATTTATGAAACAAAGCAAGCCAATTCCATAACATAGTAGAATTTAAAAAAGACGATTGCACTATGAGTATGTTCTATAAGCTTACGGGGTCTGTTAAGGGGAAAATGTCATAGTGATCTCAAGGCTACCAGGTAGAGGAGGAAAAGCCCTGAACCCGGAATCAAATTCTTGCCTCACTTCTGCTGCTTGCTAACAGCATGGCCATAAGTCAATCAGTTTACCCTTCTGAGTCTCAGTAAATTTGTTTACCTCTGTATGGTCAAAATATCCTTTTTCATCTTTAAAATGAGAATCATAACACATGATCTATGTGTTTAAAAATTGTTGAGAAGAATGCATTATAATGGAATGAAAACCACTTTTATAAATGTTAAAGCACAAAATTGATAACTATTCATTGTTATTGTCATGACCCAGGGATCAATGATGTAGAGTTGAAGGGATGTAAAAGGTCAGAGTCCATTCTTTTCATTTTACAGAGTTTTCTCTGAGGCCTGGAGATGTCAGGAAACAGGCCCAAGGACAAATAATAAGTGGCAAACCAAGGTTCTCTGTGTCCAACTCTAGCATTGCTTTTACTATACCACATTGTAATCCCCAAACAAGAAATTATGGTTATATGCTAGGCACTGTAATGAAATTGAAACAGGAGACAAAACGGTCAACCTGGTGTTTGAGGACCTGGTTTCTAAGACTCCCTCTGACATTTAGCAACTGGGTGATCATGAGCAAGTCACATTAGCCTCTCTTAGCCTCAGTTTCCTTAGCTATAAAATGGAAGTAATTATAGCTGTAGTGCTTTGCCTCACCAGGGTAGAGTATGTGAAGTACTTAGAACTCTTTCAAGAGCTATTCAATGTTAGCTTTGTAACACAGGAGCTTAGGTTTAGAGATGGAAAGGCCTTAGAGGCCATCTTTTCCAAGATTCTTACATAGGTGAAGAAACTGAGATTCAGAGATTTTCTTTGGTCATACAAAGCCTGAGTATCAGAGGTAAAATTTGAGCTCAAGTTTGTTTTGACTCCAAATTTAGCCTCCTATCCATTATACCATGAGGAATTATTACTTTCAAAAAAATGACAAAGCAGACCTTCAAGAAGAGCAAAACAATTCCACAAACTGAATATACTGGTGTTGAAGGGGATCACAGAATAAAGGTTGTTAAAATGCAATAGAGTGACTCTAGAAAGCTTTCCTGGAAAAGCTTGGGGATATTTTTTCTCCAACAAAACCATTCTCTAATGTTTGTTCTGCTTAGAATTTCAGGATTAAACAATTGCAGTATTCCCTATTGAGTATTTCACAGAAAGCTATTTGGAAGCTCCTTGGTGTCTACATCTGCAAAATGAGGAGGCTGGACTAGTAGATCTCAAAGGGCCCTTCTGATTCCAATTTTCTGTGAGTCTATAATGCTATAGTATGTACCAGTGGTCAGGGGGTATTGGTAGAACAACTGGTCCTCAATAGGAAATCTCCTAATTAGCTCCATTAACATGATGATTTTAATAAGTTAAGGCCCCCAAATGCCTTCAAATCTGATACTTTTGATCTCACATCTCACTAGGATGTAAAACAGCAATAAAGAGCAAACATAGCACTCCCGTGGCTGCTAAATGTTGTTTTTATTCATGTATTCTCATTCTTTCTTCTGCTCAAACAAAAATTTGAGGAGAAAACAAAATACCTCCCTTACCCAACCCTCCTAAGATTACCACCCGAGGTATGCTGCTGTTGACACAGTACTCAATTTAAATAAATTTTATGGTTTTCTTAGACCAGACTAGCAGAGAAGCACATATTTAATTGTTACTGTGTGCCCAGGCATATACCTGGGAAAAAATGATCTTACCTTTTTATGTAGAAATAATGTATGTATATTCACATTTTACCATGTATATGTATATATTTATGTGTGTATACATATGCAGAGTTATCCCTTCCACATTGTGACTTTCCCCATCATGGTTTTGATATATTGCAGGTTGGCATAAGAAATTAAATGGGAAATTTTGGGTAGTTTTCCAGAAGTCATAAATGACACAGAAAGACCAGTAGATGACACAAAAAGTTTAGAAATCGAGAAATGCATAAAATATATGTATACTATCATGTAATATCAACATATTTTACCTTTTAATACCATAAATACACACAATTTCTTTTTTAAAGTAAAAATAAATAAAAATGTTCAAGTTGGCAAAAAGAAGGTGAAAGTCATAGGACAACACACAAAGGCTACATTTTATGGGGATTTTTCCAAATCACTGGGGCTGTGCCCCTAAGCCCCACGATGTGAAAGGGATAGCTGCACTATGTGTGTATATATATAAAATAGAGGCAGCTAGGTGGGTATGGTGGATATAGTCCTAGACTTAGAGTCTGGAAGACGTACCCGCCTACCTGAGTTCAAATACTGCCTGGGACACTTACTTGGCTGTATTATCATGGACAAGCCACTTATCCTCTTAAATTCAATTTCTTCATCTATAAAAATGAGAATGATGATAGCACTTACAGGACAGGATTGTCAAGAGAATAAAGTGACAAACACAAATTTTACCTGATCCTGTCACTCCCCTGAAGGCATTATTCTGTACATCACCTTCTTTTTACTGCTAAACTCCTTGAAAAACCAGTCTACATCCATTGCCTTTATACCCTTACCACCCATTCTTTCACACAATCTATATCATTTCCATCTCTCTATCTAAACTGTTTTCTCCCAGGTCACCACTGCCTTCTTAATTGTTAAATTCAATATTCTTTTTCAATCCTTATCTTCTTAGAACTTTCAATAGCAGAGACCACTGTTGACTGCTCCCTCCTTATAGACATTCTCTCCTCCCTTCCCATCACAAACATTAATTTTTCTTTATTCTGCTTCACATTGCCTGACTGTTCCTCCTCTCGTTTGTTTTTCTGCTGCTCTCTAAGTGTGGATGTCAGGTTCCCTCTCCCCTTTGATGAGCTTGTCTATTCCTATAATTTCAGCCAGTACCTCGATACCAGACTTTAAGCTCAATCTATCTTTCTCCAAAACTCCAAATGTACATTTTCATCTGCCTGTTACATGACCTCTAAGTTTCCTGTAGCATAGGTTGTCTATGAGTTGATGGTTCTATATGTCTATTCATAAGGGGCAAAACAACTCTGATCCTCTGAACATCATGTACACTCCAAGTTACCTCCATTAAACTGATGACTTTAATAAATAAAAGCTCCTGAATGATGTCAAAACTGACATTTTTGATCTCACAGTTCACAAGGACATAAAATAGCAACAAAGAAAAAAATTCTACAGTTGTTAAATATTATATTCATTAATGTATTTGCCATTTTTCATCCCTTTCCCCTCCAATTGGAAGAGAAAATGAAATATCCATATCTTCACCTGGATATTCCATTGATTAATAATAACATGCCCCAGATTGAACTATCCATCTCCTAAAAATCTGCCCCTCTTCCCAATTATCCTATTTTTTAATGGGATCATCATCATTATCATCTCTCACACTCAAAATATTGGAGTTTTCTTTGACTCTTCTCTTTCCTTCTATTCCCCAATAACCAACAAGTAATCAAGTCCTGTCCATTTTATAATCTCCATATGTCTTACATTCAAACTCATTAGCACACTGCAGTAGAAAAGGTGCTAAATTTCAAATCACAGTTCTGCCACTTGATACTTATAACCTTGGGCATCTCACTTCTCTGGGCCTCAGTTTGCTCATCAATAAAATAAGAACTTTGGTCTAGATGGCCTCCAAAATCCCTCTCAGCCCTAAATCTGGGATCCTATAAGTCCCCCTCTTATTTCTCACTTTCACCACTGTAATTAGCATTGTCATACAACCTTTTATAATAGCCATTCTCTGGTACCTGTATTCTCTCATCTCTAACTTTCAAATAGCTATCAAGCTCATCTTGCTAGAATCTAAGTCTTGTCACTTTCTTGCTTAAAATAATGTGAGGGACTTCAAATTACCTATTGAATAAAATAAAAATTTCTTAATCATACATTTAACATCCTCCACCCCCAAAAAAGTCTGGCTCCAATCCATCTCTCTAGTATTTATTTTGCCCTTCATAAACTACATTCTCTAAGCAAATTAGACTACTCTTTCTGTAGTCCAGACTTGGTGCTTCCTGCCTCTATACATTCACTCAGACTACCTACACTACCTTTATGGTTCAACTCAGGTTCTATTTCCTCCATGGAGATTTCTTGGACCTCCTCATATAAGAAGATTTTCTCCTTCCTCAAATGTCCTATGGCACTTTGTCTGGATTCCTCTTCAAGTCTTTGTCAATTTCTACCGTGTATCAGAACAATGTGCATATATATGTATATATATATATGTGTATGTATGTATGTATGTATGTATGTATGTATGTATGTATATATGGTATCTCCCATTCCTATTCCTTTCTCTTTCCCAATAAGATTATAAGGGCCTCCTTGAAGGTAAGGACTATGCCATTTGTCACCTTTGCATCCCTGGCCCTTAGCACAGTGCCTTGCACACTAAATAAATATGAGCTGTGGCTAATTTCTTCCTCCAGAAAATGACTTTTCCCTCATTGTTTCAGCACAAATTCCAGGAAATGCCTCATCCATTTCCAAAGAACACTTTAAAGTTTGAACAAAAATACAAAGTTTATTTTCCCATAAAATTTTTTGCCTGTGAGTAAAAAAAAAAATGAATTCAATTGAAAGGCACATCTAAGGCTGCCAAGAAAATAACTAAAATCTATCTAGCTATCACCCTAAGTGAGAAAGTCACTTTGACAGAAAAAAATGGCAAATATTAGCTTGTCTTCTCTGGAGCTATAGCCTGACAGTAGACATTTTGAGGCTATTCATGTAAACAAGCATGCATACACACTTGATATGCCCTAATAGCAATTAGTGTTTCAGAATGCCTGAAGCTTCCTTTTAAAATTTGTATTTACTCCTTCAGTAAAATCGAAGATTTTTTAAGAATTTGTTTTTCTTTTACATCCCTTAAGGATCATGCATAATAATACTTTAAAAAAAAGTTCGCTCTCTCTCTCTCTCTCTCTCTTTCACACACACACACACACATACTTTAAGAGGCATCATAATGAAGTATGTAGAAAGTTGGTCGCTGAGTTAGGAAATACTTGGGTTCAAATCTTGTCTCAGTCATATACCATAAGCTGCAGGTGACTCTCCATGATTACATATGACAAAGCAAGTACAATCTGCATTGTTAAAATGGAAATTCTTCACCCAGGAACCCTCTATACTCTATAAAACTAGATACACAAACACAGGTTAATAGTAAGTCAGTCAGTCAATAAACTTTTATCAAGCACCTACCATATTCCAGTTGCTATGCTAGGTGCTGGGGATGAAAAAAAAAAGTTCTTGCTCTCTAGAAGCACATTGTCTAATGAGGGAGAGGGAGATAACAAACAACCATGTACAAACAAGGCTAAACTGGAAATCAAAAGAGGGCAGACACTGGCATTAAGAAGGTTTGGGAAAAGGTTCTTATAGAAGGTGGGATTTTGACTGTCATCAGTTCTTCACAAACCTTCAGAGGTTCTGCTAAGTAGGAATTGTTGCTAATAGCTTAGCTTACCACCACAAGGGAAATTATGATCTGCCCGGGTTCCTCACAACCAGAGCTCCAATACCACAGATTCCCTCTTTAAACTCCACTCTCCTGTGTTCACTTCACCATACAATTTACCTGTCTTAGCAATAAACAACTACAAAACCAGAGGGAAATTATGGAAGTAAACACAGTGAGTATCTGTTCACTGACTGGCAAGTGAATTCCAGACTAGAATGTCAGGTAGCAGCAGGCAAAGCATGTGTTGTCCATGGGCAATTCATTTTGACTGAATTCCCAGATCCTCCTGGGTGTATGGAAAGAGATGGATTAATGTGAATGTAGGTATTATCCTTCTAAATATCTTTCTGTCATGTTCAATTTCCCCTGATCTTTTGCCCCTGTTAAATTATTGTCCATTCTAGTGCTTCTAAGTTAAATTGCTTGAATGATGCTTGTAAATTTGAGACTCAGTGATGTAACCATTCTGTTGGTAAGCAAGGATGTGTGATTGAGGAGAGGCACAGAGCATATATCCCGGTCTATGAGACGCTTCATACCATTCTACCCACGGAACCCCATGCCCTGTAGCATGGCTACCTGAGATAGCTCATTAGGCTCCAGTTTGGGGAACAAGGAAAGGACTGCAAGTCTCTGTGTGTGTGTATGTGAGTGTGTGTGTGTGTGTGTGTGTGTGTGTGTGTGGTGTGTGTGTGTGGTGTGTGTGTGGTGGTGTGGTGTGGAACTTAAGAGTAACAGAGGCTGCAGTCCTTGGAGACATTCCCTATTCTTTCTAAAGTGATGACTGGCCATGGATTGTACCAGAAAGCATTAGAATTCATCTTCCCTTTATTAAACATGCTAACCTTTCCATGGCCTTGTGCCTAATGATTATGCTGCTCCGAGCCATCCCCTCTGTCCCATATCTTCCCAACTCCCCTAATTTTTTGGGGGGGGGAACATGCCTCAGGTAGCAACATGTGATACAGATCACATCACCAGACATGCGGAGCCCTTGCTGCTTTCTTTCTCTTAGGCACCATTTAGTCAGAGAATATATATTTAGGAGTGTATGTATATGTGTGTGTGTGTGTGTGTGTGTGTGTGTTTGTGCATTCAAATCTTTATACATGAGCACAGAAGCCTTTAAACAGTAATGTCATTTTTTGTTTTACTAAATCTAACGAAAAGGAGAGACAGACAGAAAGACCGAGTCAGAGAGAAGGAGCTAGGAAGGGAGGGAGAGAGAATGAGGTAGAGAGGGACAGAGAGAGAGAGAGAGAGGAGGAGGAGGAGGAGGAGAGGAGAGGAAGGAGAGGGAGGGGGAAAGGGAGGGGGAGAGTGAGAGAAGAATTACTATTGATAACTATTGATAACAATTAACACAGTATATATAATGGTAAGAGGACTGGATTGTGGGTGGGGGGTGGGAAATAGGGTCAGCAGGCCTTGGTTATATCCCCACCTCTGCTTTTAACTAGTTGTCTGAATTTTCCTTTTTGGGACTTAGTTGCCTCATTATGAACTGAGAAAAAGAGGACTAGATCAGATACTTTTAACATTTTTTGTGTCATTGACTCCTTAGGCAGTCTGATGAAGCCCATGAACCCTTTCTCATTCAACATTGTTGCCCTTATGTAAAAAATACATACATAAAATTTAAAAAATAAGATTATATAGGAAATTTGTTATATTGACATAGTTTTTATACACACCCGTGTGTGTATACATATGTGTATACATACATATATATGTGTGTGTGTGTGTGTGTGTGTGTGTGTGTGTGTGTGTATGTATATAATTTAAAAAAAATTCTCCCCAGGTAAGAACCTCAAGCAGATCGAGTTTAAGGTGCTCTTTTGCTCTAATATTCCATGATTCCATAAGATACTTGGAAGAGCTGTAGGTATTGACATAAGATGTAGAGCTCTAAGAGCAAGTAGGAATAATTCAGAGCTTTGCAGAGACAAATTCGCACAGGTGTACCCTTATGGAATTACCCTGGAAGAAGTATGGAATTTCTCTGTGAGAAAATGGTAACGTAGATGCTTCAGGATAAAGCTAAATGGTGAAACCTAGAGAGGGATAAATTAGTGTTTGAGACAGGAAACAGGACTAGAATAATGTATCAGTATTTTAGAATAGGGAAACATTTCACTGGGAGGATGTGAATCCACAGTCACTGAGCAATATATCTCCCTGTGCTAAGCACAACCAGTTCTTGGTTATTGGTGAATATTACAATTTCAAACTTGGAAATAAATAGGAATGTGTGTGATGAAGCATCACTCCAATCCCTGACATATAGTGATATATTGGGCTTTGTAATGATCTTCTAGTAAGAATCAGGAAAACCAGTTATACTCTCTGATTTTGGATAACCAAAGGAGCAAGTTCAGGAAGACATAAAGGTAGAAGTCAACATAAATCCATGATTTCTGACTTTCTTAAGATTTAATGAAGTCTGGTTATTAAAAAAGTATGACATGGTAATGGGCAACCATAATGTCATTCAACATTGTTTGTGATAAGTTCTATAGTACAAAATTTGAGCTTAGATGTTAAGGCTTCTGAGGTTTTAAAGGCTATTATTATTACTGCTGGAAGTGAAATGAATAAAGAATGAATTCATAATAGTGTTTCTGATATAATATAATTGTATGTATGTATACAATCTGCACATACATTTGTTGATGCCAACAAATGAAATTACAATGTGTACTTCTCATGAATCTCTAAGTATGTAGCAAGTAAGCAAGGAGAACAAGTGCATAAACCTTTTAGAATGGCAAATATGATGCCTATAGAAAGAACATAGATCAGGAGGAAGAGAAATTGTTACACTTCAGGAAATGTGTGAGGCTATTCAACATGTCAAGCTTATGTTATGAATAAAAATATTATGTTAATGTTCTTTTCTCTTGTCTAAACATGATACTAGCTATTTTTTTTTGTAGCTTTAGGTTCTCCAGTATAATTCTATAGGATTCTACCAGTGAGGGTTCTGTTGGAAGCAAGGAGAGGTGTGGATAGGTTAGTTGTTGTTGCTGTTGAGTTGTTTCCATTGTGTTTGACTCTTCATGACCTCATTTGGGGTTTTCTTGATAAAAACACTGGAGTGGTTTTCCATTTCATTCTCCAACTCATTGTACAGATTAGGGAACTGAAGTAAACAGGGTTAAGTGACTTCCCCAGGGTCACACAGCTAGTAAGTATCTGAGGCCAGATTTGAACTCAAAACCTGCCTGTCTTAAATTGGGAATACTGTCATATACCTTTCTATAGAAATTAGAAATTATTGTTAGTGTCATCAGTGAATCCTCTTTTTGACTTGATCAATTTTGACTCTCTATATAGGCCATCGCCTGGATATTTGCCAACCTTCCAACTTATCCTGAGTTGTGTATATCAGACTAGGTTTGAGACTTGGGTCTGGCATTTGTGAAAAAGCTAACATTGAGTAAATGAGTCAAATAAACTCTGCCTTATCTACAAAACAGGGAAATTGATAATGATACTTGCACTAGCTGCCACATGGGTGTGTAGCCCATGCAAGCATGGGCTATTATTAATTTGGCTAGGTAAGTAATTGGGGAGAGGGAGAGAAAGGAGAGGTATATACATATATACCTACAGAGAAAGATAGATAGATAATTTCTTAAGTGCTTACTGGGTGCCTGTACCTGTGCTAAGCACTAAAGATATAAATACAAGAAAGCAAAATAATCCCTGTCCTTAAAGAGCTTGCACTCCAATGGGGGAAGATAATGCAATAAAAGGGGGAGGTTGAGGGGTTACGTGGTGCTGGGGCATGGTAAGGAAATGACTGTGAAGAATCTTAAACAAGAGGAAAACTCAATGCCCCAGATTACTGGATTCTCATCTATAATGTTGTTCTCAGTTTTCTTATTTTTTTTTGCTGTTAGTTCCCTTGTCTTATTACTCATTCTCAGAATTCTCTTAATGTTCTTCTGGGAGTTAAGAACTCCTTTGTGTCTCTCTAGTAAATGCCGTTCTGAGCATTCTACATATTCTTTCATCCCCACCCCTCTCTTTTACTGCTGCTACTACTGCCATCAGCTCTGGTGGAGTGAGGGGACATAACCAAGCATTGGTTTTAGATTCCAGGCCTGAGACTAAGTCATGATCTTGCCACATGCTTGCTTTGTGACCATGGAAAGTCCCATAAATTTCTTTATCCTCAACTTTCTTATCTTCAAAATGGAGATAATTTTATGGGTCTTAGAGCTGGTCTCAGAGCCGGAAGACCTGCCTCAGATACATGGCTGTGTGACTGTGGGCTTAACTCCTGTGGTCTAGGCAAATCAAGTCTATAAATGGCAGAGAAGGTGCCGATGACCTACATTGGTAAAGCTTATTTCCTAACCTGAACTTTCTCATATAAATTAAATCACAGATCCATGTCCTATTCCTTATTCCTATTTGTATCACAGAATTCATAAGGCTATTGTGGGAAGTAAGATTATATATGATCCTAATTTTTTTTCTTTGAAATATATCATCATCATAGGATAAAGTTTCTGTTCCCTTTCCCCATTATGATTTCACTTGTAGTTGTCCTTTTCAATACCATTGCTATAGTGTGTGTGTGTGTGTGTGTGTGTGTGTGTTTGGGGGAGGGAGCTAATTTTTCTAGTGTTGTGTATAGTCTTTCATGTTTGCTCTTTGTAGAATGAGAGAAAGACACTATGGGGCCAGGGTCGGTCACAACATATGTTTCAGGTTCCGAGGACAAGCTTTGTTCACTGTCTGGAAGAGAGAATGGCGAAGTTAATTCCAGGGCTGTATTTTCTGTAATGACACATATCAGACCATCGATCCACGGTTTCATTTTCTAGTTTATTTAAGCAGGTGCTGTAAAAAGCAAACCGTCACAACCACTATACAGAATTAATATTCCTCCCTCATGATAACTTGTCTGTTCTCCTCACACACCTATCTCTGTTCTGATTTTAGCCAGCACAATTCAATAAAAAAGTAGGTCATGAAATAGTCTTCAGTAATAATTTTTCAAGTAATGGGAGAATATAGAATTGTCCTTTTGCTAGTTTAGGGCCCAGGGCTCCCCTCTAGTATCAGCCTTCCCCAGGAAAACAAATCAGTTTAGCAGATCTGTGCTACTTACTATAGTATGATGGCCTATGTGAATTTCATAGAAAATATAAAGCAAATCTATGCAGGACTAGTGATGATTTTAGCATCCTTATATAAACAGGCAGCAGGATTAAAGGGATCAAGGCTAGAAGGAACAGGTAGAATTTTTCAGTACATTTTGCTATGAGTAGCAAAGGAAGCTCAAAGCTATTTTGGCCATTAAAAAAAATCTTCATACCTCCTTCCTCTCTCATCTCTCCTGTTGATCTGGAGGTAGGCAAAGATGGGTATGGATGAGAAACAAAGAAAGGAGGCAGAAAAAATGTGGTACACTGGCTAGAGGTTAGGAGGTCTATTCCCTTTTCTGCCGCAAACTAAAATCAGACCTCTGGGAAAGTTAATTAGCCTCTCTGGACTTAATTTTTCAGAAGGAAAAAGAAACAAGACTACAGGAATATTTGCCAGAAGCATAAAAGGAAATGTTTTCATATCCCTTGAATGAAATATATTCTAGAGATCATAAATAATGAAGTCCACTGTGTGGACCATATATACTCTCAAAAGAAAAATTCTAAGATGTTAGAGCCTTATTATAATGCTGTTCTCAGAGTCCCTTCCTCTGGCCTGTATTTTAGGTAAATGAAAAAGTTATTATAAGGTTCTTCTGGTTATTAGATTAAGAAACTCCCCTAGATAGTATTCAAAATAAGTATACCTTGTAGTACACAATAATTTTATAGAAGCGAGGCCACCGAAATTGTTATGGGGGAAAAATAGTAATTGGGGAAGAAGGAACCTTCAGTCTGGGGATTCAGTATCCCCAAATGCCTAACCCCCTAATGATCCATAACTACTTAGAATTGCTTAGAAAAACAGAATGGTATAATGAAAACAAAGTTGTATGGGAGACTTGGGTTCAAATCCTGGCTTAGATTAGATGTGTGACACCATGGATTAGCTTCTCAGTGTCTCAGTTTTTTTTGTTTTTTTTTTTTGGTTTGCAAAATAGAGAGAATAATATTTTTACTACTTACCACATAGAGTTAAGAACATAGATTTAGATCTTGAAGAGACCTTAAAGTTTATTCTACCTTTTCAGATGGACAAAATGAGTCCCAGAAAAGTGAAATGATATGTCTAATGTGAAATGTGATACTGTTAGGAAAGCCTTTTGTAAACCTCAAATTGCTTTATAGGAAAGTCTTTGCTACAATGGACATAGTATCACAAAATTTCAAGATGCTTACTTAGCTTCAAATAGGAGAACTTACATGGAAACTGAATTATTTTTTCAAGGTATTATTTGTATCTCATAGAGTTCATGTATAGTTTTTACCTGGGATGTATCCCTTTCTGATTTCCCTCTCTCAGCATCCCAATCTTCCTTAAAAACACAGCTGAAGTGATAGCAACTACATGAGACCTTTCCAGACTTCCTGCCATTAACACTCTTCTTACCCTCTGGAAATTATTTGATATTACTTTGTTTTGTTCTGTTTTTGCCTGAACTTGTGATTTCACTGGTCTAGGGAAGGTGTCAGAAAGTTACTATGGCCTTTGGATAAAATCCTGCCCTTTCATTTGAGAATAGATTTTTTTTTTATATTTTCAAGTAAAGTTTTATTGTATTTTAAAATGTTAAAAATAGAATTCTTAGCTTCTGGGATAGATTTGGTTCTCAGGCTTTTGTTTGTGAGCCCTCTGGTCTAAGGAACTCCCAGAGAGAGGTCCTCCAACAAATGCAAATCAATAATCTTTGTGCAATTTATAGTCTAAAACATTGCCTGGGACAACAAGATATTAAGGGACTCGTCTAAGAGCACACAGCCAGTGTGTTTTAGAGACAGCATTTGTAGACATTGGTCTTGAGCCCAGATGCCTCTGATTCTGAGGCTGGCCAGGTCTCTACCATTGACCATACATGGTCTTTCAAATATTAAATATTATTTGATATATTTGTTGCTTTGTCGTGTCCAACTTGTGACTTCATTTGGATTTTCTTGGAAGAGATATTGAAATGGTTTGCCATTTCCTTCTCCAGCTCATTTCACAGATGAGAAAACTGAGGAAAACAGAGTTAAGTGACTTGCCCAGACTCATATACTTAGTAAGTGCCTGAGGCTTGATTTGAACTCAGGTCTTTACTCCAGGCCCAGGAAGCTCTATCCATTGTGCCACCTAGCTGCCTTTTTAATATATACTTGAACTTTATTTGCAGACATGTCATTCCCTTCCCATACCAGCCCTATGAACATAGTTTTGTCTCATCAGCATGTAGCACAGTGTTTTAAAAAATAATAGACATTTAATACATTTTTAAAAACTGATTTCATTTGGCTTGAAAATGAGTAAGATAGAAATGAAAATCAAAGAAGTTTGTGTTTTGCCTCTTCTTTTTCTCCTCTTAGACTTTGTTTTCTCATCCTTAAAATGGCATCTGCCCTAGTCAACTTCTAGTGCATAGGTGAGTTTTCAAAGACACAATATTTTGAATATTTCAGGAGTTAAGAAATTTCACTCTCCATTCCTTTATCAATTAATAGACATTATCTGGGAAAAAAAGTTTGTTTCCATAATTTTAGTGAAAACAAATATTTTCTCTTGGGCTGTCCAGACAACCTAAATGTTTGTTTTTGAAAAGATTTCAACACATAACTTTCTATGGGGGAGCACCCCCTGGTGGAAATGTATGAAAATGCTTGAAAGAAACATATTTTGACTATTAAGTTCCAGAGGTAATTACATGTTTTGACAATTCTTCCTCCGAAGAAAACATAATTGGAGCTAACATTCTCCTGTTCAAAGGTCCCAAAAAATTATTTCACCTCTTCCTAATTACCATCATTCAACAATATTCAGTGTGTAGTAAATTGCTAAATGTGTTGCAGAGAGATGACCCAGAAATTGCGCCTAAATATCTGGTGACTTCAATTCAGGAGGCATATACTAAATGTCCTCTGTGGGCAAGATATTGGCTTATATGCTAAGGAGAGAAGAAGAAGAAAAAGTTTTAGCATGCAAAGAGCTTAGATTTTCTGGAGGGATACTACTTGTAAACAGTTAAGAAAATACAAGACACTTTACAGAGAGAGTAGCACTGGAGAAAAAGGAAAGCTCTCAGTGATGGCTGAAATTTAAGCTGAATCTAAAAAGAAATAAAGGGTTTCAAAAAGCAAACTTGAGGAGAGATACATTCCAAGCTTGGAAGACACCACTGAGGTGAGGAGATTGAGGGCCAAGTTTAGGGAGCAGTAAATCAGCATAGAAAGCTTCAGGAGTCACAGGCATTGTTACTAGAGGCTTCTTAGGAAGCACAATAAATTTCCATTCCTCTTCTCTTCCCTGTGCCTTTATGACTATTTCAAGCTGACTCAGATCCTCAAAAATAGGACTATGGTGATTTCTTAGTAATTGAAGAGCCAGGAAAATGAATGATGAATCCTATGGAGAAGCTGGTAAGTATGGAATTATGACAATTCTGCTTTATCTGAGGCCTCCTATTCTGTAAGCCAAAGACTTATTCTCCTTAAAGTGGCCATGCATGTACAGACATTTCTCACTTTACATAAGTTCACGTTAAGCAAATTCTCTATTAGGAAAAGAATGTTTTTCTTGTATTGAAAAGATGGATCCAAATACTTCAGGATTTTTCAAAGTTCAAAGATTAGTTGAAGATAATATTGTGTGCTACTGTCACATATGGGAAAAAAAAGAAGAGAGCCATTTTCCAAATATCTCTCTATAGCTTCATAAAAAAAGTTGAGCAGCCAGCCACCAGCGATAAAGGCTAGGTGCAGCAGGTAGAGAAAGGACAACATAGGGTACACCTATGTTTTATATTTTATGACTTGTGTAAAAGTATTATTTTGTGTATGCCTTTGCTAAATAGGCTAAGTGAAGTGGGTGGGTGGGGGCAGATTTGCTTTACATAGATGTCTGCTGAAAGGTTCACTTACATAAAATGAAAACTGTCTGTATTCTATGTCTTAAATGCACTTCCTTCTGACCTCTACTTCATAGAATACCCCTGATCCATCAAAATTCAGCTCAGGTGCCATCTTTGGCATGAAGTCTTTCCCAATACCCCAGGTACAAGTATACTCCCTAAGTAGATATGAATGTGTTTGTATTTGTTGTCTTTATGTTTATTCTGCACATGTATATGTACTTGTTGTCCCCTTTTTCTCCTTCCTCCTTAGAAAGTAAGTCCCTATTAGAGGCAGCTAGGAGGCGCAGCAGATAAAGCACTGGCCCTGGAATCAGGAGGACCCGAATTCAAATCTAACATCAGAGCAGACACTTGACATTTACTAGCTAAGTGACCCTGGGCAAGTCACAACCTCAATTGCCTAACCTAAAAAAAAAAAAAAAAAAAAGGCCCTGTGAACAAACATTATTTTATTCCTTCATTATAGTTATATTCTAGTACCTATTATCATGTGCCTAACTAAATGCTTATTAAAAGTTGATTTATTGATTGTATGTTAAGTCAGTAATTTGGAATGTAGAATCACAGGTAGTGGATTTCCGAAAGTGGTGAGCTACTCTTCTCTCTCTATGATACCAATCCTAGAACAATGGACTGTCTATTCAGAGACTACCAACAAATACCACACCATGTGTCTAGCTTTAAAAAAAATCTTTCTGTTCATAGAAGAAAAACCAACTATTGCTGCTAGCATCACACGTATTATAAGCTTAGAATGAGACTTTATCTGGTGCCTTCTTCTATTCTCTCAAAGTGGAGCACTAGGGTACTGATAAGTAAAACATCTATATGAATCTGTAGTTAATTTGAGTTCTTTGGAAGAAAAATATAAGTCAAAGACTTGCTGGCCTGGGACACAACCACCAATTTTTGTTGCCTGTTACCACAATGGTTTTCGTTGACTTTTCTTCCATAGGCTACTTCAGAGGAGGAAGTCTTAAGGAGAAAAGGCTAACATTCAAGTTCGATTCATCATTTGATTTCCCTCACCTAACCCAGTACTTTAAGTTCTCTCCACACCACTCCTCCAAGGACTGAGTAGAGACTGATTTGGACTAAGTCCAAATAGCGAAAAATATGTTCTCTCTATCCCTAGTTTCTACTCCTATCAACCTTAATTTGAACAAGGGATTTGAGACTGAACAGGGTAGCAGAATACAAGGTTGTGGAGGTGGAAGACTCAGCAGATACCTCAAAGACAAAATCACAACGAGGACAAAAGCATGCTGCTCTTGTCACCACAACCAGCATGATCCTATGCCTGATGACAAATTGCTAATAAAATCCATGGCCCCTTCCTGCCTCTTCCCCCAGATAGATACCAAAGCGACCATTCGTTTGGGAACAGATAACTACTTACTTCTCTATATGTAAAACTCCCTATGCTCATAAATTATTTATTGGTTATCTTCAACCCCTCCCCCCACTTATCTACTCTGAGTTATATTTCACTCCTCCCAATTATAGGTTCTTCTTCCTCCTCTCCCTCTCCAAAAATTAATGCTTTCATATCTTCTCTTAAGTTGTTGTACCTACCTGAAATGATCTCTTTGCCTGCTCAAATAGTTCCTATTCTTTAAGGTCCAGCTCCAGTCCCACGTGTTTTTGGGCCTGCACTGAACGGC
The DNA here is from genome assembly GCF_900497805.2 of Vombatus ursinus. Lineage (NCBI taxonomy): Eukaryota > Metazoa > Chordata > Mammalia > Diprotodontia > Vombatidae > Vombatus > Vombatus ursinus. The sequence continues at coordinate 28,167,921 of NW_020941197.1, forward strand.
ATTTTGGACCAGCATTGAACATTCTGGTCCACATTGATTGCTTTCTGTTCTCAAAACCTATTGTACTTATTGATACTTACTACCAATCATTTTGACACAATGATATAGCCTTTTACTATTTTCTAGTCTTATATGCTTTCATTCATTCACAGACATTTATCCAGTTCCTAGTAAGCACTGCACTGTGCTAAGAGCTGAGAGAGATAAAATGATAAATAAAATTTGGCTGTTAGTCTTGTCTTCTCAAGGAGATTATAAGTTCTTTTAAGGACAGTGAGTCATATTTCTTTTGTATACCCCATAGCACCTGACACTATGTTGGGTGCACAGTAAATGGCAATAAACATTCATTATTTGGTATTGAATTTTAAGGCAGGTGGTGACAAATTTTACTGTTGGGAGAAAAGTGTCTTTTTTTTTTTTAATAATAAGAAAGTAGGCATATGGGTTGGCCGTTGTTGGTGTACCTTCAATCTCTGTAATAATAATTTATGTGATTTTAAAAGGTATATAATTATTCTCAACATTTGCTAGTTACCTCTTTCAAATACCATCAAAAGGTATATTTCAATGCCCATTTTTGTGTGTACTTAGTCTTGTCCAGCTATTTACTTTTAATAGTACATCAGAGAAGGTGATGTTAGTATCCAAATATGGTGGTCCCACCATCATTGATGGATAAATGAATCTCTTATAGAACTTTGGTAGAACTTTTCCATTTTTCATCTATTCTGTAGCCTCCTTATAGTTTCAATCTTAAATGCTCATGGGATAACTTGGTTTTGTTTAGTCTCTCCTTAAGGTTTGTAAAAAAAAAAAAAATATATATATATATATATATATATATATATTAGAGACAGAGAAAGATTTCATTTCCTTGCTTTTTTCTCTTTTATGAGGTGAGTAGTGATACTGGTTATAGCTCTTTATCCTCTTTCTTCATAAGATTTTTTTTCAATGAGCTTGTATTTTATTCTCTGTCGTATCTCTGAATTAGGCAAAGAAATAGAGCATTTGTTGGCTGAAATGATTTCTGGATTATTTTAATCTCCTCATTGTGGTGATTGATTCACATTGATAAATAATGACATTCCTAAAGTAATGGAGTAATCCATGTTGATGTGCTTCAATGTCATCTTTTATCCTGTTTCCATTTTTTACCAAGTTTGTTTACATCTTTATGAGAATGGTAATACTAGTTAAACTTTAAACAACATTTTAAATATATTATCTGATTTTATCCTTACAACAACCCTGTGAGTGGAGGTACAATTATGAATACCATTGACAGAAGAAGAAAATGAGGTTAAGTAACTTGCCCAGGGTTATATAACTACAATATATTTTACTTGAAGAATTGTGAAGGGAAAGTAGAGTAAAGGACATCATGAGAGAGAAGTGTGATGGAGAAGGTGTTGGCCAGGTCATATAACAAAAGAGAGGAATTACAATAGATAGCTGAAATACTCCATTGTCCCCATTAAAGGGAGGAAGAACATTAGAGATATCCCACCCTCTCCATTTTTCTTTTCATTTTTGATATATTAAGAAATCCCCTTCCTCCTCTTACATTGGATGTACTCCTTGTAGAAGATTTATGGAAAAGTCTAGACAAGAGCTGCAAAAGATGATATGAAAGAATGGAGGGGTTGTTCTCTTTACCATTGGAGGAAGTACCTTCATAGATGGGATCACGGATTCATCAAAGTTCCAAAGCATAAGAAGAAAATAAGGGGGTTTAAACTATAGCAGGAGGGATTTAAGAAAGATTAAAAACACAATTGATGGGAGTGGGGAGGGGTAGCATAGCCTTCTTTACTTTCATAGGACAAAATTCCTTTGTTCCCATTAGGCTGTTACTGAGGGAATATTAGAATCTTCTTTTCTCTGTGGATCTTTTTAGAGGAGTATGGAAGATTTTAGGTAAATCATGCCTAGAGGCAAAAGCATGGACTAAATATTGTCTGGGGGGTTGTTCCAATTCTATTTCTAAAAACTTGGTGATTTTATAGAGAAATTCCAAAGAGAAAGCAACTTCCACTCTCACAATGCTTGTTTTCTTTCTTTCTTTCTTTCTTTCTTTCTTTCTTTCTTTCTTTCTTTCTTTCTTTCTTTCTTTCTTTCTTTCTT